>NW_021609875.1:0-5039 GCF_004785775.1 Grammomys surdaster | reverse complement strand
ACATGAATAACTAATATTCACCATTCTTGGATAATGGTAAATCTGAACAAAAAAGAACACGAATAATCAAAGTTATCATTCATAGTTAATAGTAAATCAGAAATAAATAAAGCTGAAATATCAATAGTCATCAGTCATAGATAATTGTAAGTCAGAAATAAATGAACAGGTATAAACAATATTCAACAATCGTTGATAATAATAAATCAGAAATAAATAAACATGAATAATCAATATTCACCATTCATGGATAATAGCAAATCAGATATAAACGAACATAAATAGTCAATTGTCATGAGTAATATTTAATAGTAAATCAGAAAAAAATAAACCTGAAATATCAATAGTCATCAATCATAGATAATAGTAAGTCAGAAATAAATGAACATGAATAATCAACATTCTGAATTCATTGATAATAGTTAATTAGAAATAAATGAACATGAATAATCAGTAGTCATCAGTCATACTTAATTGTAAATCAGAAATAAATAAAGCTGAAATGTCAATAGGGATCAGTGATAGACAATAGTAAGTCAGAAATAACTGAACATTAAATATCGACATTCAGAATTCATGGATAATAGTTGATCGGAAATAAATGAACATGAATAATCAATAGTCATCAGTCATAGTTGATGGGAAATTAGAAATAAATAAAGCTGAAGTTTCAATAGTCATCAATCATAAATAATAGTAATTCAGAAATAAATGAACATGAATAATCAATATTTGCAATATGTGGATAATACTAAATGAGAATTTAATGATTATGAATAATCAAAAGTCATCAGTATTAGTTCATGGAATATGAGAAATAAATAAAGCTGAAATATCAATAGTCCTTAGTCATAGATAATATTAAGGCAGATGTAAATGAACAGGAATAATCAATATTCACGATTCATGGATAATAGTAAATCAGAAATAAGTGAACATGAATAACCAATAGTCATCTGCCCTAGTTAATAGGAAATCAGAAATAAATAAAGCTGAAATATCAATAATCTTCAGTCATAGAAAGTAGTAAGTCAGAAATAAATGAATAGGAATAATCAATATTCACAGTTTGTGGATAATAGAAAATCTTAAAAAAATAAACATGAATAATCAATAGTAATCAGTCATAGTTAATTGTAAACCAGAAAAAAATTAAGCTGAAATAACAATAGTCATCACTCATAGATAATAGTAATTAAGAAATAAATGAACAGGAATAATCAATATTACCAATCGATGAAAATATTAAATCAGAAATGAATGAACATGATTTATCAATATTCACCATTCGAGGATAGTGGTAAATCTGAAAAAAAATGTATAATCAATAGTCATCATTCATAGTTAATAGGAAATCAGAAATAAACAAATCTGAAATATCAATAGTCATCAGTCATAGATAATAGTAAGTCAGAAATAAATGAACAGGAATAATAAATATTCACCATTCATTGATAATTCGAAATCAGATATAAAAGAACATGAATAATCAATAGACATCAGGCATAGTTAATAGTTAGTCAGAAAAACTAAAGCTGAAATATCAATAGTCATCAGTCATAGATAATAGTAAGTGAGAAATAAATGAACAGGAATAATCAATATTCACCATTGGTGGATAATAGTAAATCAGATATAAATGAACATGAATAATCAATAGACATCAGGCATAGTTAATAGTAAACAAGAAAAAAAAGCTGAAATATCAATAGTCATCAGACATAGAGATTAGGAAGTCAGAAATAAATGAACATGAATAACACAAATAATCAATAGTTATCAGTCAGACTTAATAGTAAGTCAGAAATAAATGAACATGAATAACCAAAAGTCATCAGTCATAATTAGTATGTAATGAGAAATAAATAAAGCAGAAATAACAATAGTCTACAGACATAGATAAGAGTAAGTCAGAAATAAATGAACATGATTAAACAATATTCACCATTCGTGGATGATAGTAACTCAGATGTAAATAAACATGAATAATCAATAGTCATCAGTCATAGTTCATGGGAAAGCAGAAATAAATAAAGCTGAATTATCAATAGTCATCAAACATAAATAATAGTAAGTTAGAAATAAATGAGCATTAATAATCAATATTCACAATTCGTGGATAATACTAAATCAGAAATAAATGAACAAGAATAACCAACAGTCATAAGTCATAGTTAATAGGAATTCAGAAAAAAATAAAGCTGAAATATCAATAGTCATCAGTCATAGTAAATTGTAAGTCAGAAATAAATGAACAGGAATAATCAATATTCACCAAAGGTTGATAATAGTAAATCAGAAATAAATTAACATGAATAATCAATATACACCATTTATGGATAATAGTGATTATTAAAAAAAGAACATAAATAATCAATTGTCATCAGTCATAGTTAATAGGAAATCAGAAATAAACAAAGCTGAAATATCAATAGTCATCACTCATAGATAATAGTAAATCAGAAATAAATGAACAGGAATAATCAATATTCACCATTCGAGGATAACAGGTAATCAGATATAATAGACCATGAATAATCAAATGTCATAAGTAATATTTAATAGTAAATCAGAAAATAATAAAGCTGAAATATCAATATTCATCAGTCATAGATAATAGTAAGTCAGAAATAAATGAACAGGAATAATCAATATTCGCCATTCGTGAATAATAGTTAATCAGATATAAATGAACATAAATAATCAATAGAAATCAGTCAGAGTTCATTGGAAATGAGAAATAAATAAAACTGAAATATTAAAAGTCATCAATCATAAATAATAGTAAGTCATGAATAAATGAACATGAAAAATCAATATTCACAATTTGTGGATAATAGTAAATCAGAAATAAATGAACGTGAATAGTCAATAGTCATCAGTCATAGTTAATAGGAAATCAACATAAATAAAGCTGAAATATCAATCGTCATCAATCATAGATAAGAGTAAATCAGAAATAATAGAACAGGAATAATCAATATTCACAATTCGTGGATAATGGTAAATCAGATATAAATGAGCATGAATAATCAATACTCACCATTCGGGGATAATGATAAATCTGAAAAAAATGAACATGAATAATCAATATTCATCATTCATATTTAGTAGGAAATCAGAAATAAATAAATCTGAAATATCAATAGTCATCAGTCATAGATAATAGTAAGTCAGAAATAAATGAACATTAATACCCAATATTCAGCATTCGTGGATAAGAGTAAATCAGAAATAAATGAACATGAATACTCAATATTCACCATTCGTGGATAACGGTAAATCTGAAAAAAGTGAACGTGAATAATCAATAGTCATCAGTATTAATTCACGGAAAATCAGAAATAAATAAATCTGAAGTTTTAATAGTCATCAGTCATAGATAACAGTGAGTCAGAAATAAATGAACAGGAATAATCGATATTCACCATTCGTGGATAATGGTAAATCTAAAAAAAATGAACATGAATAATCAATAGTCATCAGTCATAATTAATAGGAAATCAGAAATAAACAAAGCGGAAATATCAACAGTCATCAGTCAAAGATGAGAGTAATTCAGAAATAAATGAACAGAAATATTCGATATTCATGTTCGTGGATAATAGTAAATCAGATATAAATGAACATGAAAAATCAAAACTCATGAGACATAATTAATTGTAAACCAGAAAAAAATAAAGCTGAAATATCAAAAGTCATCAATCATAGATAATAGTAAGTCAAAAATAAATGAACATGAATAATCAATTGTCATCAGTAAAAGATAATAGTAAGTCAGAAATAAATTAACAGAAATAATCAATATTCATCATTCGTGGATAATAGTTAATCAGAAATAAATGAACAGGAATAATCAATAGTCATCAGTCATACATAATAGTCAATCAGAAATATACAAAGCTGAAATATCAATAGTCATCAATCAGAGATAAGAGTAATTCAGTAATAATGAACAGGTATAATCAATATTCATGTTCATGGATAAGAGTAAATCAGAAATAAATGAACATGAATAATTAATAGTCATGAGTCATAATTAATAGTCAATCAGAAATATATGAATCTGAAATATCAATAGTCATCAGTCATATATAATAATAAGTCAGAAATAAATGAACAAAAATAATCAATATTCATCATTCATGGATAATTGATAATCAGATATAAATGAACATGAAAAATCAATAGACAACAGTCATAGTTCATAGGAAATCATAATTAAATGAAATTGAAGTATCAAAAGTCATCAATCATAAATAAAAATAAGTCATGAATAAATGAACATGAATAATCAGTATACACGATTTTTGGATAATATTAAATCAGAAATAAATAAACAGTAATAGTCAATAGTCATCAGTCATAGTTAATAGGTAATCAAATAAATAAAGCTGAAATATCAATAGTCATCAGTCATAGATAATAGTAAGTCAGAAATTAATGAACAGGATTAATCGATATTCACGATTAGTGGATAATAGTAAATCAGAAATAAATGAACATCAATAAGCAATAGTCATCAGTCATGGTTAATAGGAAATCAGAAATAATAAAGCTGAAATATCTATAGTCATCAGTCATAGTTAATAGTATGTCAGAAATAAAAGAACAGGAATAATCAATATTCACCAATCGTTGATAATAGTAAATCAGAAATAAATGAACATGTATAATCAATAGTCATCAGTCATAGTTCATAGTAAATCTGAAACATATAAAGCTGAAACATCAATACTCATCAGTCATAGATAATAGCAAGTCAGAAATAAATGAACAGAAATAATCAATATTCAGCTTTCATGGATAATAGTAAATCAGACATAAATGAAAATGAATAATCAATACTAATCAGGCATATTTAATAGTAAACCAGAAGTAAATAAAGCTGAAATATCAATAGTCATCAGTCATAGATAATAGAAAGTCAGAAATAAATGAACAGGAATAATCAATATTCACCATTCGAGGATAAGGGTAAATCTGAAATAATGAACATGAATAATCAATATTCACTATTCTTGGATAATGGTAAATCT
>NW_021609874.1:0-4252 GCF_004785775.1 Grammomys surdaster | reverse complement strand
ACACTATTATACATAGAATGTTGATGATGGAGAACAATTCCCTTGACCTTAGAAAATTCACTGCGTGTGGGTTTTGTTCTGCATTGTCACTACCTCTCTTATTGCCTTAGAGTTTGAGTTGCTTAACCTTGTGGCCATACTGCTGACCTGTATTTCTGGTCACTAGTCACCATTAAGTTGTAGAATCAAACTAACTCATCCGATATCAGTACCCTCAAGGTGCCTGACTATTTCTGGGCTTCATGTTTGCCACTTCAACTGGTTGTCTTATCCACAACCACAACCATGGCCTGTCTACCTCCTGTTCCTCCCATACAGCTTAATGTAAAGTACTAGTTTCCTTGCAAAAGGTTCTCTGATGTTCCCATCCCTCATAGGTTTTAGCCCCTCTCCTATGCACCCTCTGCCTTAGGCATCACTATTTCTGACAGGTAATACCCTAACCAGGTCTGCAGCATTTTATGTCTTATTAGAGTGACTATTAATCACCAGTGATCCTAGCTATTGATAAGTGTCTTACTGTGAATTTTTATCTTCTTATTGTCCCACGAGACAGGGCCTATCTGCAGGTACAGTTGGCAGTAAAGGATGGAAGCTCACACTAGGATCAGGTTGAAACTGGAACTCTTCCCACTGCTTGCGTCATAGGTTTTGCTTTATCAGATCATTCATCGTTATGGCTTTCAGAGCTGACATCTCTAAGACCTGGGGGTTTGTTTATGGGTTGGTAGGTTGAAGTGGGTTGAGAGTGATTCAAGATCTCATAGTGAAATCCAGTGTGGGGGCAACTGAGTCTGGCTTTGGGCATGTTGTGTTGGAGATGGCTAATGGACATCTAGGAAGAGATGTGCAATGTATACTGTTGGATATTAGGTAGGACAGAGTCTAGGATTCAGGAATCTTTGGTTTCCATTGCTCTTCATTCACAATACAGGTGGTTGATGGATGAGGCTGTTCTGTAGTCTAGTCCAGTCTTTCCACAGTTGATGTCTTTGCTTGCTGCATCATACAGGAAACAGTGTGAAGTAGGCCAAATGTGCAAAGTAGACTCAGATGCTGCATACCCTTCACTTACATATAATAATTGTGTGCTTATGACTAAAAATCTACCTTCGAAGCAGGGTGCATTTTAAAAACATGGTTCTTTAATATAATTTTAAGTAAAAATAGGATTAGTTTAATCATATTGTATGAATTAGGTATACCTTTGGCTCAAAGAAATGGTGGAAAGGAGTAAGTTAAGCAGGTGTAACTGTAAAAAAAGTAGTTCATTGTTTATGAAGCTTTGGAAAATAGATGGGTTGTCATTCTACTATCAGGTAACATGTCGGTGTGTTCTTTTAATTATTTAAATACTTCATTTTGAAATCTTATGACATTATATTCTGTTTCTTCACTTTTTTCTTTAAAAAACAAAAGAGATATTTCTGAGTTTTAATGGTCAATCTTACTTACCACATATTTAATTGCCTACTAAATAAGTATATTGTTTTAAAAATCTTTGTATGGATGTGGCACCTGTATGACTTCTGGTCTTTTACATAACAGTTCTCTCTATGGGATACACTGAAAGACCCCTACTGAGTGCCTGAAATGGACAATATTGGTGTATACTAAGTATATTCTTGCAACAAACATACCATGTCCAAATATAACTTATAGGTTAACAACAGTAACTAATATTAAAGTTGATCAGTGCATTGTAACAAAAGTTACCCATCTTATGTATTGTTTACTTCTGGAATTCTCCACTTACTATTGTTTAAAAAAATGCAATTGTATTCATTTTGAGTGCATGCGGGTGGGTACACAAATGGAAGCCCATCACAGGACAACTTGAAGCACTCTATTTTCCTGACTGCCAATCCAGGGATTGAACTAGAGTCCTCAGCCTTGGCAACAGGCACCCCAGCCGCTGAGCCATTTTGCTGGCCCCACTAATAAATATTTTTGAACTGTAGTTGGATAGAGGTAACAAACTGCAGGAAGAAAAGTTGTGGAAAGAGGCAAACTCTATCTTTAAGGGAAGATAAGAGGGAAGCCAAAGAGAGAGGCATTAGGGAAGGGCAGGGGCTAGGCTGAATCAAGAAAACTTGCTTAAATGAAGCAAAGGAGGAGGGAGTATATTATTGAGAGTTAGCCTCTGATCTCACAGAATGAAAAAACAAGGATACCTTGAGGTCCTGGGGTGGTCTTTGTAAAGAAATCGAAAGACTATAAAGGTTGAGGGTTTTTTTTTTTTTTGACTAAACAACGGGCTATATAATAAATTGGAACCATCTGCTGTTTTACTCTGGTCTGCTTACTTTAGCTTGTGCCTGCTGCTGAGGAATGCCTTTCAAATGGTGAAGGAGGGTTGCAGGTGCTGAGGAAGCAGCTGGGGCAGAGTGCAGAGATCATGGGGCTAGGCAGCAGCTTCAGAGCTAGTCTAGGCTGCTGGGCCATCTCCCATCCAGGTTACCCAAAGGGACCAGAGTGACTGTGGCTGCCGTGGCCATGACATTCTGATCCATGGGGTATGAGGTAGAGACTGGGAGTGAGCTTAAACCACAAAGAGAAACTAATTTTAGAAAGATGTTTTGAAATATCTTCAAATATCTACTAATACGACTCTCTGCTTGCGTACAGCTGTCTCCAGGTGACGAATGTTATTCTGCTCCTGCAGATTTTTCCACGAACCAATCTAATTGTGTATGTACATGTGCGTGCATATGTTCAGGCATTCTTGCATGTTTGTATGTGTGCATGTGCATATGTGTGCCTCATGCATGCTAAGGTTGTTAGAAATGAAAATAGTCTGAAGATACACTGTGCCTCAGTGTGATTATCTCAGTCCACTGAAACAATGGACCCCAAAGAGAGTGGGATTTCCCCAAGAATCCTGCTGTGAGAAAGGAAAGGTAACCAGCAAGGCTGAGAACTTGTTTCCCAGGGAGAGAGATTTCACACAATTCCAACAACTTGTTGGGCCATCTTACAGGGAGGGACTGAAGCCCAGACAATGGTGGGTCAATGTGGGTGGGACCACACCTTCACCAGGACTGCTATTTAAACTTTGATCTCAGCTCAGGACCTCAAAGAAGACTTCTAAGGAGGGGTATATAATGAATCCCTTTGTCTCTTTTCCCACATTGAAAAAAAAACTGCTTTCCCTGCTTTTTAAATTTGGCCTTTTTATTGGCTTATTGAAGAAGTGTGACTGGATCTGGCTTGGGGCATAGGTTGTGACCCCCAAGTTCTGTAATAGTACCATTGAGTTCCAACCCTGTACCCTGGGGACCAACCTAAGATCCCTGGAGCGCAGTGGAGTCTTTCCTAATCAAAGGAGCTGCTGAGGTGTATGCCAATTCTCTCTGCTTTAGTGGTGACTTCCTGTAAACAGCAGGACGATTATCACTTAGAAGTCCCTAAATCGAACTGTTTGCTGAGTACAAGTCTATAGTTACAGGACTAGCTTAATTTTTGTTTAAAGTGGATAGTATCAAAATGATAATCTAAAACATTTAACCCACTGATTTGGCAAACCATACCATGTAATGGACTGACCAAAAGAATCTGAGGGACTATTTTTGAGGTAGAATGGAGGGTCTGTTGTAACCTCCTCCCTCCTCTGGGGTTTTCGTGTCCCTCCTGCTGCCCCCACCCTGTCTCCCTGTTAGGAGCCCTTTAATCCATTAGCCTACTCTGGATGATCCCCTGGATAGCAGTTCTTGTGACTAAGATAGTCTTGGGGTTTTCCACTGCTTTCTGGAAGTGAGGGAAAGCCTTCAAGCTGTGTGAGAAAAGCCATCTGCAAGCTGGCCTTGTTTTTCTCTGTTCTCCTTTCTTTGGCATGTTGGATGTCAGGCTGGAAACCCAGGCAGGCATGGCACAGGAGCTGTCAGAACCTGACTTACTAGCTAGAAATGTTGTTTAGCACAAATTTTTCTCACGCCTAGGATACAACATTCATTCAGAAATGTGTATATGTATAAAAGTGGAGAGAGTAGATTGTGGGAACTTGGAGGATGAAGGCATTCACAGCCGATGATTCCAGTACAGTGTGGAATGAGGCCCGTCGGAGGGGATGGTTGTAGAAACTTGACTGAATGCTGGGAAATAATTTCCAGAGTGCTAGTCTGCCTTCAGTTTCATTAGCTTTCCAAGTATTTTTAGTCCAAATTAAATTATCTGAGCTCAATACACATGCTTCCCTACTGGCTTTTCCTCCTTGCTGGAAAACCAAGTTTGCTTGCTGAGAATTATACCTACC
>NW_021609873.1:0-12142 GCF_004785775.1 Grammomys surdaster | reverse complement strand
TCTCTCTCTCTCTCTCTCTCTCTCTCTCTCTCTCTCTCTCTCTCCTAATTAAAAACTGAATCAAGGGCTGAACAACCAGCAGATAAAATTTTAACCATTATTCTTTTAAACATGAAACATGGAACAACATTCAAGCAACAAAAGAAAAACAGACATTTGACACACATTGGACAGATTGGAGCTCCAAGGACAGACAAGACAGAGAAAGCAGAACTGAGGATCTCTCCAATATGAGAATTCCTAAACCTGATAAACAACTTCATCAAAATGGAAGGATATAAAATTAACTAAAAAAAAATCAGTATCATTCCTCAGGTCAAAGGACAAACATGCTACAAAAGAAATTAGTGAAATGACACCCGTCACTCTGACAAATAACCTTGGTGTAACTCTTAGAAATTAAGTGAAAGATCTGTGTGACAAGAACTTCAAGTTTCTGACGAAAGAAATCAAAGTCTCAGAAGAAGCAAAGATCTCTCCTGCTCATGGGTTGGCAGGATTAATATAGTAAAAATGGCCATCTTGCTGAAAACAATCTACAGATTCAATGTAATCCCCATCAAAAATACAACTCAATTCTTCATAGAGTTAAAAAGAGCAATTTGCAAATTCATTTAGAATAACAAAAAACCCAGGATAGCTAAAACTGTTCTCAACAATAAAACAAAAATTAGAGGAATCACCATCCATGATCTCAAGCTGTATTACAGAGAAATAGTAATAAAAATTGTATAGTATTGGTACAGAGACAGGAATATAGATCAATGGCATAGAATTGAAGACCCAGAAAGAAATCGACAAACCTATGATCACTTGATCTTTGACAAAGGAGCTGAAACTATCCAATGGAAAAGAGTGTTTTCTTTTTACTTTCTTTTTTTTTTTAGATTTGTTTATTTTACTTATATAAGTACAATGTATATTTCTTCAGACACACCAGAAGAGGGCATCAGATCCCATTACAGACGGTTGTGAGCCACCATGTGGTTGCTGGGAATTGAACTCAGGACCTCTGGAAGAGCAGTCAGTGCTCTCAACCGCTGAGCTATCTCTCCATCGGAAGAGTATTTTAAATCAATGGTGCTGGTCCAACTGGTGGTCAGCATGTAGAAGAATGCCAATCAATCCATTCTTATCTCCTTGTAGAAAGCTCAAGTCATAGTTGTTCAAGGACCTTGCCATAAAACCGGATACACGGACACTGATAGAGAAGAAAGTGGGGAAGAGGCTTGAATAATGGGCATAGGGGAAAAGTTGCTGAACAGAATACTAATGGTTTATGCTTAAAGATCAAGAATTGACAAATGGGACCTCATAAAATTGCAAAGCTTCTATAAGACAAAGGACATTGTCAATAGGAAAAAAATAGCCACCAACAGATTGAGAAAAGAGTGTCCAATCCTACAAAGTGTGGAGCAGAGAGTGAAGGCCATCCAGAGACTGTCCTACCTGGGGATCCATCCTATATTCAGTCATCAATTCAGATACTATTGTGGATGCCAAGAAGTGCCTGCTGACAGGAGCCTGATATAGCTGTGTCCTGATAGGCTCTGCCAGAGTCTGAAAATACAGAGGCAGATCCTTGCTGCCATGTGCATAGCATCCCTGATGGAGGAGACAGAGAAAGGACAGAAGGAACTGAAGGGGTTCTCAACCTCATAGGAAGAACAACAATATCAACTAACCAAAACCCCTGGGAATAAACCACCAACCAAAAAGTACACATGGCTCCAGCCTTATATGTAGCAGAGGATGGCCTTATTGGGCATGGATTGGAGGAGAGGCTCTTGGTCCTGTGAAAGTTTGGTGCCCCAGTTTAGGGGAATGCCGGGATGGGAAGGCAGGAGTACATGGGTAGGTGAGAGAGCACCTTCACAGAAGAAGGGAGAGGGAGGATGGGTTAGGAGATTCCAGAGCAGAAACTGGGAAAGGGGATAATATTTGAACTGTAAATAAAGAAAATATCTATAAAAAGAAAGAAAAATTAAATTGAATATCTTCTAAGACTCTTGTATATGTTTTCTTTGTGTTTATTTTCTTGTTGTCTCTTGACTGTGAGTGTTTAGTCTGTGTGTATGTTGGTGAATCTCACATGTGCAGGGTCTGCAGACCCAGAGGAAGGGATACGAAACTCTGCCATGAGAGCTGCCATTTGTGTGTTGTTATGGAACTCGTCATCTGGATGAAGACACAAGGCTCCTAACCAGTTATCATCACTCCATCCCCTGTAGGTAGGTTAGAAATATACTAAATACAATGGCGAAGAATATGAATCTTTGTGCTGTTATGTTGTCAGTTTAGATCTGCACATTTCTTTCTGATCTTAAACCGAGATTCACAAATAATACTCTTCATTATGTGGATATATGTTTCACCTAATCTGACTTGTACTATGAATTTTATAGTGAAGTTTTTCGAAGATTGCTGGAGGAAATAGTGGTCTTTCTGAGATTTTATTCCTTAGGATTTTTAAACTAGAAGATTTTGCTGGCATTGTGGGTACTATATTATGGTTCCCATTGTTCTCCATTCCTTGTGTGGGATAGAGCTTTCCTGTGTTGTACATGAGTTCTCTTGCATTCACTTATTCCTCACAAGAGCGGTCATATTACCTGTGTCCAAATGGAAAATTCATATCTGTTTCTCTTTTGCGTATTTTCATCCTTTTATTATGTAAGTTGGTTCTTAACTTAAATATATGTCTTAATGATTTACTACATTCAAATATACCTTAAACACTGTCAATATTTGTAGCCAATTTTCTTGAAAGTAAAACTAGAATTTGCATTTGTATCCTTTCAGGGCTTGAAAATATCATTCCATGCTCACCTGATTTTATTCTATAGGTAAGTATTTATTACTACTGTATGGTATTATACTGTCTCCTCTTTCAGTGGTAAGGAATAGGACAAGAAAAATGAAATAAACTTGCAGACTGTTACAGCACTTAGATGTGAGAATAGTTAGGTACATCTGGGAATTGGGGAAGCCAATCTCTGACAGACTTTCCTAGGAAATGCTAGATTAAAATGCCTTATAGTAATCAAGAGTCCCAGTGTCTGAACACTACATATAGCTATTTAAACTTTGACAAGTTTAAAAAGATTTGATGTAACAAGTGTTAGTAATAACTGGAAGACTCAAAAGTTCAGAATAATGTCTATTCAGAAATAGGTGTGTATTTGAGAAAATGTCAGTTCTAAGTTTTAAAGTAGATTCTGTAGTATTCATGGTAAATTCACGGAGGAAGCATGTAAAACCATGAGTACAGATGGGTATTTCAGCACAAGGGGTCAGGATCTATGGAGAGCCACTGATGACTCTTTACCTAGCATTATACAGAGCCCGTTTATCAGATTTTATGCTACGCCAGCATATCCAAGACCTTGATATACACTGAGCAGTCATATGACTTCTCAGATTATTCTTTAGGACTGTATAAAACCAGGTGATATTTTTTGCATTTTTAAAATAGCTTATTAAGTGTATTATCATATTGGAGTATTCTCTTGGAATATTTGTAGTTCTTGAATTGAAGAATTATGTTTCTTGTAATTTTAGAATACTTGTCATGCTAGTATCCTTATTTGACAGATTGAAAATATTCTGTGTCTTACATGCTCCATGTAAGTACTGCTGCACTGTGATAAGTTAGTTTGAATGCCTTGCACTTCCTTGTCTCTTGTCAAAAAACAATTGAGTGATGACAGCTGTCTTTAATTTTTGTAATGATAGGTTTAAGATCTTGGCTGTTATCTTCATTAGATGTTCCTTCTGTTCTCATGATATACAGAGCTTTTCTAGTGATCCTCTGTGATATATTGTCCCAAGCATTTCATAAGTATATTGACATGGTTGTGAGCCTTCTCTCACTGTTCGTAATTTGAGCCTTGTCTTGTTTGGTTTGTGCCTCTTGAAATAGTCTTGCATCTCTGGCATGGAATCTAGTTGAGTTCACTTTCTCCATCCATTAGAGAAAAACTTTTTTTCATTGTATGCTGGTGTATATTGACTGTTACTTTTTTCTTTGTACATTTGAGAAGTTAGTGGTTCATCTATCTAGTCCTCTACAATGTTTGAAAAAACACTGAGTGCATTGGTGTCAGCACTTCCTTGTTGTCTGGCCTAGTATTATGACATTGAAAGTTGACATGTTTTCTTCTCTTTCTTGCCAATCCCCACGAACTAAAAGAGTTCCTAGTTTATTCTGCTGGCCACAGGGAGTGCCAGCCCCAGGAAATTAAGCTTTGTTCCCTCAGAAAAAACTCTGCTGAGTAACTTCTCTAATTGCTGGCTGCCATTGGGAGCAGCTGGTGTAGGCATCTGGATTCATCCTGTCAGCAGCTCTAAGCACTGATCCCCATGGACTGTTTGCCTCAGTTTACCCATCACATGGATGCCAAAGCCAATCATTGGGACCTATCACCCACGGCAGTATATTTAATAAACGTGTCTTCTTCCAAAAATAAAATTATTAAGGAAATTCTGACATATTACACCACAGATGAAACTTAAAGACATTATACACAGTGAAACAAGCCAATCAATGAAGGACAGATGTGGCTATATTCCAGGTATATACAGTTCCTAGATTAGTTAAGTTCATAGATACAGAAAGAATGATGGCTGCAAGCAACAAGAGGAGACAGACATTAGGAGGTAAACTTAGTGGGGACAGAGTTTCCTCAGATAAAGTGAGGGAAGTTGAACAAGAATTCTTGTCCTGGCAACATGGTTCAAGCAGGTGTGATGCCCAGGACTGACATAGAGAAGAGAACTGGCACATCAGCATTGTCCCCTGACCTCTCCTTGTGCACATTGTCATATGGACCCTCTTACAATAACACACAGATGGACAGACAGAGACTTTAAAGGACAAATTGTCCCTTCAGATTCTAAAGAGCCCAATCCCTGATGGGTTTCATCCTTCTTAAATAACCTATTCAGAAGCATAAGCAAGAAATCATTCATTTTTCTACTCTGGTTATGAATAATGAGCAGGCATATTAATTGAAAGAATTTATTTCTTTTTATTTTGATGTGTAAGAGTGTTTTCCCTGGATGTATGTATATGCACAGGTACATAGGCCTGAGGAGGACGCTGGATTCCCCAGAACGTGGATTATGGATGATTGTGAGCCACCACATAGGTACAGAACTTGTGCTTGGTACAGAACTCTGGTTCTCTAAGATCAGCAAGCACTCTTAACCACCTAGACACCTTTCCAGCCCCAAGTGAGAAAACTTTGTTTAAGTAAAAGGTATAACATTGTATACAAATGAATAAATAGAAAATTTTGTAAATAAAGGAAATAAGCCTTAAAACTAGAGATTTGGGGCATTAACTTGTTACTGCAGCATGATCTGACTTACCCTGACTAACAACATATGGGACATGAAAGTTAGGAAAAGCATGTTTCCAGCTTCATGAGCAGAAGCCACAGGATAATACAATCCTCTAAGCTAAAAAGCTTAAAAAACCAAAAAGACTGAAAACACATAGTTGGTTAGCAGTGCAAGGTGGTCCATACCGCATTCTTTGCACCTAGAGGATTTGCTTGAGGATTGATATGACTTTGTAGCCAATCTGCTAAGATCCAGGCTATCTTCGTCTCAAGAAACAAAAACAAAAACAAGAAACTAAAACTAAACAAACAAAAAGCAAATGCCTCTAATGGTTGAAGTTCCTATTTACTGTGTTTTCATTGATGAGTCTGTCATTAGAAAAGAAAAAGTGTTTCTGTTTTGATTTGTCTTGTTTTGTTTTAAAGACATGTGGTTTTGGCCTGCCTGCCTGCCTGCCTGTACATCATGGGTATGCCTGGTGCCCAAGAAGGCCAGAAAAGACCAACAAATCTCCTGAAACTGGAGTTACAGAAGGTTATGAATCACCATGTGGCTGCTGAGAATAGAACCTGGGACCTCTCAATGAGCAGCCAGTGCCAACTGCTGAGCCATTTCTCCAGCCTGAAATAGGAATTTAAAAAAAACAAACAAAAAAACCTTATGTATGTGTGTGTGCATACATTTGTACCAGTGACTGCAGAAGAAGATGGGTATTGGGTCCCCAGCAGCTGGAGTTAAGGCATCTGTGTACCACTCGATATGTGTGATGCAATGGCAGAGATCTGATGCAGGAATGTCTGGGTTATTTTTTCCACTGCTACAGTAAAACATTATAACCAAGGCAACTTACAGACAGAAGGTTTCTTGGGAGGAGGGGGGCTTATGGTTCCAGAAGGTTAGAGTCCATGATGAAAGGAGTTAGTGTGGCAGCTGCAAGCTAGAAATTGAGAGCAGAGGGCTCACATCCTGAACCACAGAGAGGACACAGATAAAACAAACTTAAACTAGTGAGTCTTTAAGCTCTCAAAGCCCCCCATAAATGACATTCTTTCTCTAAGGCCACACCTCCTTAGAGAACAAATATTCACATCCCAGAGTCTACAGAGTATATTGTCAATCAAACCACCACAATAGTATGTACTCTTAACTGCTGAGTCATCCCTCACCCACCAAAACTGAAATTTAGTATTATGCAACCTAAGCATACAAGGCATGGGAGAAACTGGATCCCACTCCCTTGTAGCTACTCGTCTTCTAATGCTAATTTGTGTCCCCCCAAAAAACTGTTCCCATGAGAGGGTCTGCACATAGCTTCTGGGAACCTGCCCCCAGTTGGTTCTGATTGGTTAAATAAAGATGCCAGCAGCTAATAGTGGGGGAGGACAGACAGAGGTGGGATTTTAGGATTCTCAGGCTTGGGAGCAGCAGCAGGAGGTGAAGGAGGAGATACATCATGCCTGTAGAGTGTGGAGGAGAGGAGACATGCCAAGCCTGAGAAGAGTGGAGGACAGAGAGGCATGGCCACCATGTGAAGGAGCCGGGAGAGTGCCACCCAGAGAGCTGCTCTATGGGTCTAGAGCAGCCAAGATAGAACATAAAAATTAGTAAGTAGTAACTCGGAATTATCAGTGAGAGGTAGATTCTAACAGTATGGAGGCTAGGCTGCCCAGCCGTTGTGCTACATAAGGCATATTAAAATATAAAGGCTGTGTGTGTGTGTGTGAGCGCTTTTCATTCAGTAACATAAACAAAGGAAGCAGATAGTTACCTCCCGCAGGAATTTATATGTTAAATATGAATACAACACTTTATAACACCTATCAGATCTATTTCCGATGTGGTACTTGGGTGTCAGTTTCTTAGTTTATCCTTCCTAGGGTTGTGGGTCACCCATTTTCTAGACCTAGGCTCAGAATGAGCATGCCCAGGGACCTCAAGAGAACCCTAGGGAGATTAAGTAGAGTTTCATTTTTCAGTGAGTCCCTAGCTGAGACACTTGTATGTGTGTTGATACAGGTACATACATGCCATGGCACACATATGATGGTCAGAAAGCTACATTGGATGTAGGTCCATACGTCCACCTTGATGTAGGGGATTTCTTGTTTTTCCAAAGTGTATGCTTCCATTGCTTATCAGCCTTTGGGATTCCTCTGTCTCCATCTCTCACCTCCCCATAGGATTATGAACACTTGCTCTGCACCTGGTGTTTATATGGGTCCTGAGGATTTGAACTCAGATCCTCAAACTTACATAGCTGGGATTCTTATTCACTGAGGAATCTCCCCAACCCTGAGATACTTTAACATCAGACCTTGGTCTAGCCTGCTTTGGAGTTCCAAATGCACATCTGTTTGGTAGATAGCCATCTATCTAGATCTGAGAGCTACAGATAAGGGTAGTAGTA
Organism: Grammomys surdaster; assembly: GCF_004785775.1. NCBI lineage: Eukaryota > Metazoa > Chordata > Mammalia > Rodentia > Muridae > Grammomys > Grammomys surdaster. Next base: position 4,389 of record NW_021609873.1, on the reverse strand, counting down.
TCCTAAGCAGAGCATAGTGGCACGTATCCACATTCCATTCTCAGGAGGGAAAGAGAGAAGGATAAGAAGTTCAAGGACATCCTTGGCTACATTGTAAGTTCCAGTGCAACCTCAGGTTTGTGAGACCATATGGTAGAGAATACACAAAAAATCCCCACTCCCAGTAATGGGTGTGTACCCCCAGGTAGCCAGTGTCTTCCTTAGGCAAAGTCAGACCAAATGAGGCCAGGATACCTGGATCTCAAGAAGACCATCAGAAAAGAGAGGCTTACATGGAAACAGGAAGTGCAGGCCCTGAGGTTTATTAGCATGCTACTCAGAACACTCCCTCCTGTCTCCTCTGGAATTCCCACTTTGAAGATACCAGGAGACAGAGGGGCCAACTGAGGAAAGACAGCTCAGTCGCCTCCATCTTGGCCACTTCTAGCTCTCAAGTGCTTCTCCTCTGGGGAGGATGATGGCACTGGCAGAATACTGTAGCTGTTTGGGTTGTCAGTCCACAGAGCTTCTAGTGGGAGGGACAGAGCTGGGCAACCTGAGGCTATGACCAGATCAGTGGTGGGTGCTATGCTGGCAAGGCCTGGAAGGAGAATAGTTAGGTCTTGGGGAACTACTAGGGGACATATGAATAGGAAAATATTATGGCGTCTCTAGGTGATAGGTGGGGGCAGTAACAGCTACAGTTTCTCCTACATCTTGGAGTGAGGGCCTCCTTCCTGGCTAGACTGGAGTAGGTGTTAAGGAGTGTCAAAGTTGCAGGAACACCTTGTCAGAGCCTGGACTTCCCATCTTGATAGGATCTGTCCCACCTGGACACTGTCCCACCCAAGGCTGGGACACACCCTAGACCCTAACTGGTGAGATGGACTTGTGACTGACATGTGATGTCTCTGCCCTACTTCAGAGGACCAGAGGTCCAGACTCTTGGGGACAGGGCTTTCCTCAGTCTTTAGAGGGAGGCTGTTGTCCAGGACCAGCCCCTTCTATGGGCAGGGCTTGAAACAGGTGGATGCCCAAACACAAGGGAATAATCAGATGAGGGCTTCAGGTTTCAGTTTGATTTCGTGAGATACAGGACAGAGAGGAAGTACATTCAGCATGGCTTGACTCACTCTGATAACCTGTGTCTCTCACAGATTTTATACATACAATCATTTTCCTCAGAAGCTTTACTCATTGATTAAACAGCTTTCCAAAATACATTTACATCTAAAGTTTTCCTCGATTACATAAGAATATTGAAAGAGGAATAAAGCAAGCAAAATGCAATTTTTTGAGAACTAAAAATTAACATTAGTATAAAATCACATTTCTTTTAACTCAGTATTTTCTTAAGATTGATGTTTTAAAGCATTGCAGTTTACCTAAAGTCTAGGCAAGATTACTCTATTGAATTTTATTCTGCTTCAGTTTGGCACAGAATTAATGTAGCAAAAGTTACTTCCTACTAACTGTTGTATCAAGCTTGGCTTTCTACAAAAGTTCAACCTCTCTGGCCCTTGTTTAATCTTTCCTTTTCTTCCTCTACATTTCTTTTATATTTGGAATAAGACCACCATCCTTTTATTTTATTTTATTTTTATTTATTTTAGTTTTTTTTAGTTCTTAAAACACTGTGCAGCCCCTTGCTTAAGGAAAGGCTGACTGTTCTTTGTTTTTCTACAATATCAGAAAAGTTCTGATCTGACAAGTTTGTTCAGGAAGACAAGCATTTCAGTCTGTCAAAATGTTTTCCTCTGTGTCTTTGGCATGAAGCCTTGTTTCAATATGGTTCCTACCTTTATTAGAGTTATATAAAGAATAGAAGAACATCAGGATTCCTCAAACTGCTTGTGTTTGCCTTCAGGAAGGTACCAAGTCTTGTCATTAACTGTCTGATCACAACCTCTTCATATTTATATTAGTTTCTTATTTCTGAATTTAAACATAGGAACCTAGTGATGATTTAATTACTTTTTCAGCTTCTAGAATTTCCCTAAGTTTTTTCTTCTTTTCTAACTTTTTTCTTTTTCTAACTTTTCTCAAATCTTCTGTATCATGCTTACTAATAACAATCATTAGTATCTAAATCCATGTCTAAGTAACACATTTTAAGAAAGGCTCAATTTTCTGCATAAATGCCTCCCCACCCCCCTGGAAACTTTTGTTAATTTCATTCTTGTTTGCACGGGCTTTTTGTCATCTCAGCTCTATCTTTCAGAAACAGGCCTTTAACAGTGAGAAATATAACTATAAGCAATAGGTGGCTAGTAAATTCCCACCAAGGGCAGTGAAGGGTCAGTCTAGGTCATTCAAGCACTGGATCTTCGTCAAACTGCATTTTTCAGGACGTTGGCACTGCCAGGATGTTCTAGCTCAGCAGAGAGTGCTGTGGAAGGCAAAGGTTAAAGGCATATATGTTCTATACAACTATGGAAAAGCCCCCTGAGCAGCCAGGATCCTCCTCCCTGGGACAGCAGCTCTGTATACCCACTGGTTTACCCCAGGTCACCCCAAAGACAGTTTTAACAGGATTTCTCCTTGAGATTGAGAGGTGAGGGAAATCAAGGACAGTGAGAGAGATGTTGTAGGTTCTAGAAATGTACTAAGGAAGTACTAGCAGACATCCTAAGATGGCCTTCAACTAAGGGAGATCTGCTTACTTCCCCTGAGTAGCGCTGGGATAGAAAGTAAGTACACCCATCCCAGGCTTCCATTATATTTACACACAGATCTTCCTATGTATTCCATGCTGTTAGCATTCTGACTAAACTCCAACCCCAGAGTTACCTGGCAACCAGGTGTGCTCCTCCCCATAGTTACCAGGCAACAGCCAGGTAGGCCTTGCCCACTGTAAAAGGTTCTACTTGCCCCTCTTCTCTTTCTTGCACTCTTGCCCTCTTGATCTCCTGTCCTCTTGCCTTCTTGCTCCCACATCTGTCCCCTTGCCCCTTCCCCCTCCTCCTTGCCGGCTCATAGCCAACGTCTACTCCTCTCTCTCTCTCTCTCTCTCTCTCTCTCTCTCTCTCTCTCTCTCTCTCTCTCTCTCTCTCTCTCCCTCTACTACACTCTTAGCTACTCCCCTCCCCATGACCTGAATAAACTCTGTTCTATACTATACTGTCGTGTGGCTGATCCATCAGGGGAAGGGATGCCACACACCCATAGAACATATTCTCTTTATCTTTATCTTTTTATAAACACATCACACAGGCTTGTCAGGAAATAAAGATCCCCATGCCTCAGCTCAGCAACCGAGTGTGAGCTGCCACCTACTCTGTGCCTTTTATTTTTTTTTAAACAGGGTCTTATCAAGTTTGCCTTATCAAGTGTTCTAGCTTGCATAATGTGCAACCAATAACCCTCAATTGCCAGAGTAGGTAGAATGTGTGGTCAGTTTTCCCACCCTGTTCTCAAGGCCGAGACAAGAGGAAATGTTAATTTACACTAAGGGCTGAAGAGAGATAACTCAATCATGTAAACCACTGGATATTCTTGTAGAGGACCTGGGTTCAATTTCCAATACCTACAAGGCGACACACATCGTGTTATGACAGAGCAAGCAAGTCAACGCCACCTCTCCTCCATCTGTATTGTTGCTGAGGCCATTTCAGTTTTAACTAGAATTGGATCTCTTTGATCAAGAATTCTATGGAAAATTACCCAACTCCATTTCTAGGTACTCAAGGTCAGGATATCCTTGCTAACTTAGCCTGCTTGTGCTGGAACCCCCTCTGACTAACTGCTTATCTTTGCTTCTACTAGAGACTGCTTACTTCTGTCAGGATCCCACTTCAGCTGCCTGATGTCAAATCTGGCTGTCTGGACACTTAGCAACCTTGGCATCTCAGCTCACTTTCCAACACAGGGACCGAAGAACAATTATAGGGTAGAGTTATTTCCCTACGGACTTTAGGTCAAACCTGATTTCTGCTGGAAAAAACCAACTCACCGATTTTAAACCAAATTGAAAGCAGGCATTTATTTAATATTAAATACTGACCAAGAAATGGATTTTGGTCAGGAAAATTCCCCCGGAACTTGCCAGCTTGAAAGACCTTAGTCGCGCGTTACAGAGGCTTGTAAGGCGAAAAATTAATTAGGCCACCGTACTTTCCCATGAGTCTTTGTTATTTCCAAAGAACTACAATTCCCAGCATTCCAGGAGGCTACGGGGTTCCTGGACTGAGGAAGCTTCGCGGTTAATTTTGAGAATTACAGACGTAAGCTGTCCACCTTGATTTCAGGAGGAAGAAGGAGAAGTTCGTACTGGGTGCTCCGAGGGACGCTCAGACAAGGTCTGAACCTGCCAGATGGTGAGCACAGACAGGGTCACTGCCCACATGGGGAGGAGGAGGCGGCTGAGCCTCGGAAGTTGGTGTGGTGGGTTTTCTCTGGGACTGGGTGGTA
>NW_021609872.1:0-1003 GCF_004785775.1 Grammomys surdaster | reverse complement strand
AGTCCATGCTGGCCTCAAACTAGCTATCTATCTGAGTCTGTCCTTGAACTCCTCATTCTCTTGCCTCTACCTCCCAAGTACAGGCTTTACACTATCATGTCTGGCTTTAGAGTAGTGATTTATATAAACTTAGTCATTTTTTTCCTCATCAAAAGATACTACCAGACAGTAAAAGGATAAACCATAATCTAGCAGAAAATATCTATACTACATATATCTGACAAAGGAAACATCTATAATGCATGAAGAACCCTTACAACTCCTCAGTAATCAAAGTTTCAACATTTTTTAAGATTTATTTTATGTGTATGAATATTTTGATTGTGTGTATCTGAGTGCTACATACATGTAGTGCTCTCAGAGGCCAGAAGAGGGAGTCAGATCCCCTGAACCTGAAGTTACAGATGGCTTTAAGCCACCTGTTGCATGCTGGAAACTGAACCTGAGATCTCTGTGAGATCAGCCAATTCTCATAACCACTGAGAGCTATCACTCCAGCCCCTCAACTTTTAAAAGAGGAATAGAAAGGAACATTTCACAAAAGATAACATTTATTAATAGATAATATCTAGCAATAAAAAGTGACAGAAGCCATCTAGGAAAGGCTATGGCAAGCAAGTGAGTTTCTGGACCCAACGTATAGCATGGTTGCAATGGTTGTACTCCAGAGAGGCATAGCCTCAGAGACTTCCTTCCAGGATTGCTTCTCACAGCTGATATGCCTTTTCTGCCACTAATATTTAGCCTAATGATTCCTGATCCAAGGGTGAAGATACAGGTGTGCAGTATAATAAAGCAAGGCCATGTGGAACTGTTGCTTTGAACTTATAATGAGCTTATGGGCTGAAACACTGCTTTGAACTTAGAATCAACATCCTTCTGTGACTCCCCTTTTATGTAACATTCTATCTATAAAGTAATTTTATAAAGAATTTCTGTCTAAGAAGGCATAAAAAAGCTGAGAGAAAATATAAAGTGTGGCTGTTGGACTCTATTGCATCCA
>NW_021609871.1:0-2385 GCF_004785775.1 Grammomys surdaster | reverse complement strand
ATAGTATGCTGAACCTTAATCTCCAATTTGAAAATATTGAAGATTAACTGTGATAGCGCATGCTTATAATACCAGTACTTGGGAGGCAGGAAAATAGAGCATTTCAGGCCCAAACGGGATATATAGTTTAACCCTGAGTAAAACAAACAATATAAAAAAAAACAAAGCTATTCAGAGACAAAGCCTTTAAGAAGAGACTCAGATAATGGGATCTAGTTAGCCCCTGCCTTTTTTTCTATCCCCTTTACATGAGTCCTAAACATTCAAGATGACCTGATTTACATGAGACCTTGTCTCAAAAACAAAAATCAAAAAACAAACAAAAAACATCAAAAGGGGGCCTGGAGAGATAGCTCAGTTGATAAAGTGCTTGAAAAGCAAGCCTGAGGACACACGTACAAAGAAGCCAGAGGTGGTTCTGTTCAATAGTAATCCCAGTTCTGAGGAGACAGAAACAAACAGGCCCCTGATGTGTTCCAGTCCCTGTCTAAAAATTAACATGGGCAACATCTGAGGTTATCTTTTGTCCTCCACACATGTGTGCCCATTTACACATGAACACACACACAAGGCTGTCTTGAAAACAGAGAAAGCAGCCTTCACACGCTCTTTTCACTGTCTCAAACAACTGCAAGATAAAGTTTTCATTGAGAAACTAGAAATGGAATGGTTGGAAAAAGTTCAACTTGAACAGAAGTTGGCACAGGTAGGAGAATGAAGAAATCAAACGGAAGGCGTAAAGGGAAACCTGTGTTTGGTGAGAGCTCTCCGGCCTTTCATGTGCTACCAGGCATACAGGAATGGAACTCTTAGTTTGAGTTCACAAGGTTTGAGTTATAATTGCAGGAACCCTTATCAAAGAGTAAGAGTTGAATTTGTAAAAGAGCTGGGCAGCCAAAGGGACCAGTTGGGGAACAGTGAGCCTGCTTTATAACAAAAGCCAAGGGAAGAAAGGATGTTGAATGAGAATGTCACACAGCCATGTCAAATATTGCAAAACAAAATAAGTACTGAGGCAAAAGCAACTAGTGTTGAATAGATATAAAAGACCAAGTGATGAAAATGATCAGGATGGCAATGTCCTGGGGTAAAGATGGTAAGCAGATTTTTTTTCTTTTGAAGTTTGAACAGTGCAGCCTATGGGCTTCTTCTTTCATAAGACTATCTGTAGTTCAGATTTTAGCTAGGGAGATGGCAGTAGACATATGAAGGTAGGAAATAGAACACAGCTTCAAAAATTATTCAATATTGACTAGCAAAAAGGTCTCATCATAGAAGAGCTCTTTAGAAGGCCAGCTCCTAGCATCGGATGATCTATCATCTTCTATCATTCCCTTATAATAACAGTAGAAATGCAAAAAGGGCTGCACTATTCAAATTTGTGGCCCATTTTTTGTTGTTGTTTGAAACACGGGTCACAAAACTGCTATGTAGTCAAGAATGACCTGAACTGTTGGTTTCCTGCTTTCACCTCCCAAGAGTTGGGATGATAGGCATTCACCACTGTGACTGGTTTTATGCAGTATGGGGATGGAATCCAGGGCCTTGTGTCTGTGGCATACTTGGCAGCCTCTATAACAAACGAGGTATATCTCCAGACTTAGAATCTGGAGTCTTAGGAGCTGTGCTGAGTCTTGATCCAGAACCAGAACAATTAGGAGCAGAATAAAAAAGGCACCTGCCAGAAAGTAAGATGCCAACATAACTACAGAAGAAATGTCATGGTAAGAACCTTTGTTAGTATCAGAAGATGAGACTTTGATCAGGGGCAAGACTAAGAAGCATTGGATCAGAGGAGGCAGCAGCTAGAGAAACTACAGCAGGGTATTGCTGGCAGCATCTGTAATCAAGAACCATTTCATGATACCTGAGATAAGTTAGGAGTCAAGGGTTCCCTGATGGTGTTCAGCTTTGAGCTCAGTCTCACTTCCCTACACTTGTCAGAGTGGTCTTTGACACTCCTGTCCAGCACCAGCATCTGTGTTTGCTTTCTGAAACTACAACCCCTTTCAGCCAAACTTCTCTGCTCTTTAGGACTCACTTGGAAGCAAGCAGCAGTGGAGCAGAAAAAGATGGTTTGAGTCTTTGTCACACACTAAGTGAGTACTTGGTGCTTTCCTACTGGTGTGTTCTGACCCCTTATATATTATACTCCAGGCTGGTACCTCTCATCATCTTCACCTTAGCGTCTTAGGTTGGACTGCCTTTAGTAAACAATTGAAAAATTGTTTAGTATGCTAAATATATATATATAATATATATATATTTATATATATTATAAATATATATAAATAATAATAATAACAATAACTACCTGTTGTTTCAGACAGTGAAAAGAGCGTAAAGAGAATATCAAGGCTATTTTCTCTGTTTTCAAGACAGCCT
>NW_021609870.1:0-8319 GCF_004785775.1 Grammomys surdaster | reverse complement strand
TCCTTAGTCATCAGGGAAATGCAAATCAAAACAACCCTGAGATTCCACCTGACACCAGTCAGAATGACTAAGATCAAAAACTCAGGTGACAGCCGATGCTGGTGAGGGTGTGGAGAAAGAGGAACACTTCTCCATCGTTGGTGGGATTGCAAGCTGGTACAACCACTCTGTAAATCTGTCTGGTGGTTCCTCAGAAAATTGGACATAGTATTACCTGAGGACCCAGCTATACCACTCCTGGGCATATACCCAAAAGATGCTCCAACATACAACAAGGGCACATGCTCTATTATGTTCACAGTAGCCTTATTTATAATAGCCAGAAGCTGGAAAGAACCCAGATGTCCTTCAACAGAGGAATAGATACAGAAAATGTGGTATATTTACACAATGGAGTATTACTCAGCTATTAAAAACAATGAATTCATGAAATTCTTAGGCAAATGGATGGAACTAGAAAATATCATCGTGACTGAGGTAACCCAATCACAAAAGAACACACATGGTATGCACTCACTGATAAGTGGATATTAGCCCAAAAGCTCAGAATACTCACAAGATATAATTCACAGACCTTGTTCCCCTCTTAAAATTAACACGTACATAGCTATTTGCTGCTGTTTCTGCCCGACTCAGATCTGCCACATTGCCTTATTTCTTTGTTTATTAAGTATCTCTTTGTGTTTGGTTTGTGCTTGGAAATTTGTATTTGGGTGTGGTCTTAGCCTAATCCAGAGTCAAGAAGGAAACACCCTGCAGTAGGAAGTACCCAGTACTCAGGTCCCTTCAGTGGTGGAAAAGTGAGCCTCACTGCATGACATTTGTTGTTTAAAATGGGCAGTTTGTATATAAGACAGGAATCATCTAAAATATCACAGGTTTCTCACACACCTTGAACATAAGGCACTTTAGCTCATTTTCCTTGATTCCTACACAATAAGATTATAACCACTGTAAAGTGGTATTATAATTTAAGCCTTCATCCCCTTGGCAAAATTTACCAACCATTAGCTTAAGTTGAAGCCAGACAGTATTTGGGTAAATTTCTAACTTCTTTTTCTTTAGGCTCTCAGGACAAACATCTCAATTCTCAAAGATGCATCATAGTAGGGGCCCAAGGAAACTTAAGGCAGATTTCCCATGATAGTTCAAGTAAGAGAGTGAAATACTAGAGCCCCTGGTATGGAAGAGTCCATACACTTATGCCTACTAAAAGTCCTTTCCATTTTCATATTCTACCCTCAAAATACATGGGTGTGCTCTACATCTACAAAAGGATAAGAAACACTGGCTTATGCTCTAGATGCTCTTGAATTTTACTATTCTTCCATCAAGGGTTTAGAGATCTGTCATCCACTACTCTCCCATGTATGTCTGACTTAGGCCTATGGCTGATTTAGGCCTTCAGTGCATATGCAAGTTTGCTCCCAACACCTGCATAATGGCTAAATCAGTTACCTTTTTGGACAAGAAACTATTTGCTTATATGAATGGTTTTGGCTTGTTTATTTTCTTCTTAATTTATTTTTATTTTATGTACGTTGGTGTTTTGGCCTCACATATGTCTCTGTGAGCATTCAATGCTCTTAACTGCTGATATACCTCTGCAGCCCCTGGGCTTTTTGTTCTAACTCACTATTAATATGAAAAATACAAGTGGATATTTTTTATTCCTTTGGACTTAATGAACAAGAAAAATGTCTTATTACTTGTAAAATTATCTCCTTACCCATGGGAATAGAATTGTCTACAGTAAATGAACAGTAAGAAATTGAGAGCAACTAGGATATAATACAGCAGAAGTAAGTAAAGTAGACAGGATAACTACTTAGTATATTTGAAAAGAAAAGGAAATGTATTGTTTTTTACCTGACTTGAATCTCAGGGTGGGGTAGTTTAGCCTTCAGACAGAGGAACAGGAAAGTACTGGCTTTTGTCATCTCAGACTGTGCCTCTGTAGTGTCTTACTCTTTAGCCTTAGGATCCTGTATACTTGAACTACAAAATTCAAATTCTTGTCCCCATTAAGGAATTCTTGTCCTCACGGAGAAAAGAAATGCAAAATGGGAGGCACTGGAAGATATCAGCATTCAGACATGGGCAGTAAGATTCTGGAGGGAAAGTAGTCAAGACTTTTTTTTAACCCTCCACCACCAATCTCTTAAACATCTAAGCAGGGACAGGTTTCTGTTGGCCTTGTCTCAGGTTGAGAGTAGGAAAATGTGGTAAATACATCATTACGAAACTATCTCTTACATTATAAGAGCCTGCAACTTTTGCTGACTTCACAATAATCATACACCTTGGGGTCAGTTAAAACTTAAACTGATATCCTACTGTGTACTTAGCCTGATTGTTTAACCTGCCTTTAAGAGAATAATCATTTGCTTCATCTGAGTTTATTTTAATTTTACTGGTCTTTTGTTTTTATATTACAGTTTCTGATTTTGTGTTTTTATGGATTTTATTTTTGTGTATGTGTTTCCTGTGTTTCTTCGATGTTTTGGGGCATTTTTGTTTGTTAGTTTTTATCCAGCTTTCTTTGCTTTTTTATTTGCCTGCTTGTTTTCTAAAAAGAGAAAGATAGAAGGCATAGAGGTGGAGATGAGATGGGGGAGGGGAAACTGTGATTAGAGTATACTATATGAATTTTCAGTAAAAAGAAAGTGAGCATAATGTATGGGGCAGCAGTGAACATGGTCAAGCAAGTACTGACAAATGTGAGGAACAAGCTAACAATTAAACTTGCTGACCTTGGATTTCACATGTAAGTAATTTTTACAACTTGAGCTAATGCAGAGCTTTTATCTTAAGATCTGTTTTCTGTGACCCTGACCAAAAGAGCAATATATGTTTGTTTGTTAAGATAATCATTTACTAAGAATATTAAATGGGATAAAAACAAATATCCACTATAAATGCTGAAAGTAACACTGCTTGATAGTGTTTGTTTGTTATCTGGGTCAGTTGGAGTCAGAGTCTCTGACTTAATCCCTTTTAAAACTGTTCAAGTTTTCTGTAATGTATCCCTTATATCTTCCTCATCTGGTACTTTCTGTTCTGTTCAACAGATAAGAAGCTAAAGCCCTTTGTGAGGGATAGACCCAGGGACAGGATCAGACACAGACAGCATTCTGGTAGACTTAGAGACACAGATTGGAGCCCATACAACAGACAGGAAACAGATGGAAAACACATGAAGAAAAGTTGAGAATTCAAACTATAGTTTTTTCTTGGTTAAATTACCCCAAGGTAAGTGCTATGACCCCTTTCCTTAATGTGATACTGATGCATACTGCTGACTCTGTTTTACACTAATGTGTTTAGCAGAAGATGGAATGAACTGCTATAATGTTTGTGTCAGAGTCCCATGTAGATCTCCTGCTTCTGTCATGCTAAGAGGTGTTCAGGAAAGTGAAAGGAAAAAAGAATTGAGAGAAGACGATTGGGGTGTGCTAATGAGTAAGGTCATTTACATATCATCTGCCTATCCTAAGTTTATATAATGCAAGATTGTTTGGGAGTTTTGGTTGTAGCATGATCCCTTGGTTGAATAAGCACAAGTAGGTGTAAGGTACCAGGTTTATTCTAATGATGCCTCTCCCGTGTTAATCACTGCCATCTTCTCTGCCTCCATAATTGCTATTCTCCTGCCTCTGGGTGATGTCAAACCAGAAGTCAGTCAGAAAAGGTTTTATTGACTCCCATGAGTAAGATGTTATTTCATCAAATGTGCTTAAGAAGCTAGTTTTTGCTGGTACAGTCAGAAAATGAGAGGCTGGAAAAGAGAGCCTTGAATGCATTATTTGACAGACAAGGATAAATAACTGTACAGACATGCGAGTATGCCAAAGAATAAAAGACACAGTCCAAAATAACAGATACCTCAATTGGCATCTAGGATTTGGCATTACTGGTTAGGCCTCAGGAAATGTAATTAGTCTCTGTGTATTTCTTGTATTTTCTTGTCATACAGAGGTTGTGCTCTTGTTAGGTTTTCTCAACATAAACTAGAGTCACCTGGGAAGATGGAGCCTAAAATGAGGCATTGTCTCTATTGGATTGGACTGTGGAAATGTCTGGAGGGCATTTTCTTAATTAATAATGAATACAGAAGGTTTCCGCATGTATTTGTGATATCCAGACCCTCTGGAGGAAAAAGAGATATTTGGCCTTGATCGTGTGTCAAGTGTTTAAGAGGAGTGGGTGGGGTTCCCGCACACACACACACACACACACACACACATGCCACAGAGAAAGTAGAACTTGATTTTCAAAAGGAATGAACTCCATGGGCCACAAAGGAATAGAAATTATTCACAAATTTAATGGCTAAAGCACTATTGTTAACTGCCTCTAGAAATCATATTTGTAAGGAAATAGTGAGAAGATTTGAACTGTTAAAGCATATCAGGCGATATGAAGTATTCTAGCTAGAAAGGGTGGGACAATCTTAAATAAATGCAGATTTTGACCTAATTCTCAAAATATAAAACTATGACAAAGAGAAATGTTTGAAGATTCTGGCTATTTAGAACATATAAAAGAGGCTTGACTATTAGTTATAATTCACCAATAACTCATATAAAGTCTCTGCTCGAGGCAATTGAATTTAAAGGTAAATATGGTTTTGTCATTCTATAATTTTTTCTTCAGGACTGAATATCATGAATTGCCCTTACCAATTAATACAGGCTATGTTAGAGTTGCCAACATGCTGTCTTGGCTTAAAATCTTCTTCTGCATAGTTCCAAGTTCAATGATTCTCTGAATATGATAGTCATAAAAATATCCCAAAGTTATTACTTATACTAACTGGTTAATGTATTAGTCTAATATATTTTACTATCTTAATATCTTGCAATTTTATATTAGTCTGAAAAATAATTTATATGGAGAACATTAAGAATCTTGTTGAATATACAGATTTCCAATAACATTTTTTCAAATGTTCTGATTGAATATACAGATTTCCAATAACATTTTTTCAAATGTTCTGATTTAGTACATAATTCCAATATTCTATACCCTAGGTGGGATTGGATTAAGTTGTTTCCTTTGTGCAGCATCTTTGAGAAGTCCAACTGGAAATTGTTTGTCTTGTACTGATTGTGCCACAATAACAAGCCAAATGTCATCAAAATAAAGATCAATTTATTGGTTGCAATAATTACGACAAATAGTTCTATGCCTGATTGAAAGATCCACTATTACATGTCTATTTTTATTTCCTTCCTAATAATTTACTATGAACTTTTGGGAAACATAGGCTGAGAACTATCAGTTTGAATCTAGCCTAAACTATGTAAAAACAAACAAACAATATAAACACAAACAAAACTAGGTATAGTAGCACATGTTCATAATTACAGCACTCCAAAAGCAAAGGCAGGATTTTTTCCATGATTTCAAAACAAATCAGGGATACTTACTGAGTTCTAGGCCAGCCTGGGCTACAGAATGAGTTCCTAGTCAGCTAAGACAATATAGAGAGTTCTTGTCTCAAAAAGTTAAACAAACAAGCAAACAAACAAAACCCTCACAATTACTGTGCTATTTGGTATAAAATTTACATTAAGATGCTGAAATAAAGAGAGACTACAAAATATGCAGGATACAATAAAAAAAACTTTCTTCCTTTTTACCTGATTAATATATATTCATTGAGTTATTTTTCAGTGTAAAACCACATGCCATCAGTATGTAAGTGGTGCCAATTCAGTTTCTTTCTAGTATATAATTTGGACTTACCTTATATTTTGGACCTTAAAGTGACACCATAATTTAAGCAAATGGTTGGAATGGAATAAAGATGTGTGGAATGAGATAGCAAGTCATAAGAAACAGCAAACATTGTAGGGAAGAAAAATCTTATTAGGAAAATTGATATTTAAGAATTCAAGTAGACTACTAGGCCCGGAACTCACTCTGGAAGCAGGTTCTAGATGGGAATAGTAGCACACAGCTTTATCCTCAGCATTTAGGAAGCAGAAGCATACAAATTTCTGTGAGTATGCGGCCAATTTGGTCTACATAATGAGCTTCAGGCCAGTCAAGGCAAGACTTTATATAGCAAGACCCATATAAAGGTTTCTAGAAACCCCAAGAGAAATAAATGCTGAACAGTGACTGTAATAAAAGAAATCATGAAAACTGATATCACTATTGGCATGTACAATGATGATCATCTACTAATAAATCCAGAGCATCAAAGATGGCAAACTTTATTCAAATTATACAACATAAGGTATGTGTATATGATGAAAATCACTATTAACAAAATCCAATCTTCCCATCTTCTCTCATGATAGATAGACAAGCAGATCAATAGGCACAGGACCACTAGATTTTTTTTCAAGTACAGAAACAGACATGGGCTAAAATTTTCCCTAATGGATTGAGGGTAGAAATTGTGTGTCACTTCCAGGTCTGGCCCATGGAAACTTCTACATGATCAGCTATGTTCTTTCCTTCTTTCACATGGTGGAAGTTGCAATGACCAGAACAACTATGAAATCTACAGTTTGAAAGTAAGAGTCCACTTGAATGAGGCTTTGAATAACTAAGTAAAGCTTACTTAGTTAATGACCCTACACAACACACACAAATGAAATACTGTTATTCAAAAAGATAAACACACTTCTATGGTATTCATACACTTTGGTTTTATTTGTTATAACTATTTAGCCTTCTTTAACTCACCCACATAGCAGAAACTTCAATTTCTATTCACAAAACACATGAAAGATATTCTTCAATTAGGGCCTATTGGAAGACAAGACAAGGAAGATGTTTAACAGACAGAGACTTATAAGCATAAAGGATTCAGAGCAGGAAACTGAAGATTCAAGGTGACTCCAGCACTTCTGGGGTTGGGAAAATAAAGAAAAGCAGAAGATTAATTTTAGTATTTCAACAACTTCTATATTAATTACTTCTTTATTGGTGATATAAAACACCATGACTAAGGCAACTTATAGAAGGAAGGGGTTTATGATTCCATCTTCATAACAGTCCCTCATCATCATGGGATCTTGGAAACATGGCAGGAGACAGGCAATGTAGCTGGAGCAGAATCTGAAAGCTCACTTCTTAAAGCCCAAGCACAAAGCAGAGAGAGTTAACTGGAAATGATGTGAGACTTTGAAACATTAAACTTGGCCACCAGTGGCAATCCTCCTCCAGCAAGACCACACCTACTAAACCTACTCTAACTGTGCCACCAGAGAGAGGGACCAAGTATTCAAATCCCATGATGGGGCAATATCTCATCCAAACAACTACAGCTTCAAACTACAAACTTCATTTAGTCAACTGTCAGTTATAAACTTGATGCTTGTTTATCAAAAATAAAAAAATAAAAAATCAATTTAGAATGAAAGAGCAGGACACCAAAAAGGTATAAAATTAATGGAGACTATCTTGAACAAGAGATTTTAAAGATATATAGAAAGCTAGAGTGGCACTTTGAGGAAGGCCTGGTGAAACCGTCAGAGAAAATTTCTAAATTTTAATTATAAATATTTAAGATACTATAAATAATTGATGAATCCAGTTGTAAAAGAAGCAAACATTCTATGGCTCTGTCTGACTTTTACCACACACGCCAATTAGTAGATGTACAGCCAATATCTACTGAAAGAACTATGAGCCCTCCTTTACTGAGAGTGTCTATTTGGCAGAAAACACTAGACATGAGCTGGCCAATTCTCCTCTGCATGCCACAGAGACAAAGACAGTTTGAAGAGGAACTAAGATTCAGAGGTTTCAGGTCCAAAATGAGTCTAAGAAGACTTTGTCATATTCTGCTTCTTTAGATAAGTTGCAAAGGAAAGGATTAGTAAGGGAAAGGTTTGGGCATGCTCCCACTTTTAGGATCCAACTGCTTTAATGAAGACTCAGGTAAGGTGAAGTTACCCTGGGAGATCAAAACTTTCCTTCCCCTAAAATCTTGGAATGGGGTACATTTGGAAAACATCTATGTAGAATAAGGGGAAGACAATCCTCCCTGATTTGAAAGCCCTAACCCAGAAAAGAGAGGGTAAAAAGATGAGCCGCTTCCTACAAAATACACATTTGGTTAAATTAAGTAAAATTAAATATAAAAGAGGATTGTGTCTGGCCATGTGGTCACATATTGTACATGTTCCTCCTGCAACTTCTAGGCTGTAAAGACCCATATATAGGAAAAAGACTAACCCTGAAAATTCATCAGAACCCTGAAATGGCCTATGGAAATTTGTCTCTCATGATATGAGTTAAAAGGGACTTCTGTTATTCCATATGAATTTGAGAATTTCCTTTTCTAACTCTGTGAAG
>NW_021609869.1:0-1721 GCF_004785775.1 Grammomys surdaster | reverse complement strand
TGTTACCTGTGACATTTCAGTTAGGAAGTGTGTTTGGTTTAAAGCAGAAACACTTTTAACACCCGGCCATGTATCTTATATTGTTTCATATGGAATGTCCAAGTAAGTTGCTAGATTCCATCAGAAAAACACTATAGAACGTATTGAACATACTGCATGTAAAGATACATGCATTGCATTGTTTTCTTACTTCCAGAGCTAAAGGCATGTACAACACAGCTGGAAACACCTAAATCATGTTTCATGTGACATTTAAGTAAGGAATTGTGTTCAGTTTGAAGCAGATACACTTTTAACACCCGGCCATGTATCTTACATTGTTATATATGGAATGTCCAAGTAAGTTGCTAGATTCCAGCAGAAAATCACTATAGAACATACTGAACAAACCTCATGTAAAGATACAGGCATTGCAGTGAATACTTACTTCCAGAGCTAAAGGCAAGTGCAACAGAGCTGAAAACACCTAAATCATGTTACATGTGACATTTCAGGTACGATGTGTTTTTGGTTTACTGCAGAAACACTTTTAACACCCGGCCATGCATCTTTCATTGATACATATGGAATGTGCAAGTAAGTTGCTAGATTCCAGCAGAAAAGCACTATAGAACATACGGAACACACCTCATGTAAAGATACACGCATTGCAATGTATTCTTACTTCCAGAGCTAAAGGCAAGTACAACAAAGTTGAAAACACCTAAATCATGTTACATGTGATATTTCAGTTAGGAAGTGTGTTTGGTTTAAAGCAGAAACACATTTAACACCCGGCCATGTTTCTTTCATTGATACATATGGAATTTCCAAGTAAGTTGCTAGATTCCAGTAGAAAAGCACATTAGAATGTACTGAACAAATCTCATGTAAAGGTACACGCATTGCAGTGTATTCTTACTTCCAGAGCTAAAGGCAAGTACAACACAGCTGAGAACACCTAAATAATGATACCTATGACATTACAGTTAGGAAGTGTGTTTGGTTTACAGGAGAAACACTTTTGACACCCGGCCATGTATCTTTCATTGTTACATATGGAATGTCCAAGTAAGTTGCTAGATTCCAGCAGAAAAGCACTATCGAACATACTGAACTACCCTCATGGAAAGATACACGCATTGCAGTGTATTATTACTTTCAGAGCTAATGGCAAGTACAACACAGCTGAAAACACCTAAATCTTTTTACATGTGACATTTCAGTTAGGAATTGTGCTTGGTTTAAAGCTGAAACACTTTTAACACCCGGCCATGTATCTTATATTGTTTAATATGGAATGTCCAAGTAAGTTCCTAGATTCCAGCAGAAAAGCACTATAGTACTTATTGAACAAACCTCATGTAAAGATACATGCATTGCAGTGTTTTGTTACTTCCAGAGCTAAAGGCAAGTACAAGAGAGCTGAAAACACCTTAATCATGTTACGTCTGACATTTCAGTTAGGTAGTGTGTTTGGTTTAAACAGAAACACATTTAACACCCGGTCATGTATCTTATATTGTTTCATATGGAATGTCCAAGTAAGTTGCTAGATTCCAGCAGAAAAGCACTATAGAACATACTGAACAAACCTCATGTAAAGATACACGCATTGCCGTGTATTCATACTTACAGAGCTAAAGGCAAGTACAACAGAGCTGAAAAAACCTAAATCATGTTACCTCTGACGTTTCAGTTAGGAAGTGTGTTTGGTTTAAAGCAGAAACACTTTTAACACC
>NW_021609868.1:0-2512 GCF_004785775.1 Grammomys surdaster | reverse complement strand
ACCCTGAGATTCCACCTGACACCAGGCAGAATGACTAAGATGAAAAACTCAAATGATTGTACATGCTGGTGAGGATGTGGGGAAAGAGGAACACTCCTCCATTGTTGGTGGCATTGCAAAATGGTGCAACCACTCTTGAAATCAGTCTGGTGGTTTCTCAGAAAATTGGACATAGCATTACCTGAGGATCCAGCTATACTACTCCTGGGCATAAACTCAAAAGATGCTCTAACATATAACAAGGACATATGCTCCACTATGTTCATAGCAGCCTTATTTATAATAGCCAGAAGCTGGAAAGAACCCAGATCTCCTTCAACAGAGGAATGGATACAGAAAATGTGGTACATTTACACAATGGAATATTACTCAGATATTAAAAACAATGAATTCAAGAAATTCTTAGGTAAATGGATGGAATTAGAAAATATACTGAGTGAGGCAACCCAGTCACAAAAGAACACACATGGTATTCATTCACTGGTAATTGAATATTAGCCCAGAAGCTTGAAATATCCAAGATTCAGCCCACAGACCACATGAAGCTCATGAAAAAGGAAGACCAAGTGGGGATACTTCGGTCCTTCTTAGAAGGAGAAGCAAAACACTCAAGGGAGCAAATATGGAGGCAAAATGTGAGACAAAAACTGAAGGAGGGGACGTCTGGAGACCATTCCACCTGGATATCCATCCCATGTCCAGTCACCATAGATAGATACTGATGTGGATGCCAGGAAGTGCATGATGACAGGAGCCTGATATAGCTGTCTCCTTAAAGATCTGCCAGAGTCTGACATAGTCAGAGGTGAATGGTCACAGCTAACCATTGAACTGATCAAGGAGTTCCCAATGGAGGAGTTATACAGAAGACTGAATGAGCTGAAAGAGTTTGAGGATCCATAAGAAGAGCAACAATACCAATTCACCAGAGCTCCCTGTGTCTAACCCACTGGTCTGGAAGCACATAGGGAGGGACCCATGGCTCCAGCTGTATATGTAGGGGAAGATGGCCTTGTTGGGAACCGGTGGGAGAGGAGATCCTTGGTCCCATGAAGGCTGGACTCCAACTGTGGGGAAATTTGTGGGTTGGGGGGGGTGTGAGTGGGGGGATAGGTAGTGGCACATCCTTATAGAATCATCAGGAAAGGGTGGGATAGGGGGTTCCTAGGCAGAGGTTGTGGGTTGAAATAGGGTAAGAGGATAACATCTGACATGCAACAAAATATTCAAGTAAAAAAAAATAAAAACTAAAAAAAAATTTAAAAAAAAGAAAATCAAAAGTAGTGAGAAAAAAAAAACAGATTGGTACTCATTTTTATCCAGAATGAGCTAGTTCGTTAGGCATCGACATTGAGCTACTGTTCCATATGCTTATGTAAGTTTTGTGTGTGTGTGTGTGTGTGTGTGTGTGTGCTTGTGGTACATATGTAATTGTAAGATAAGTAAGTTATTGGACCGTACTGGAATGTATGAATGTGTATGATTATGTGTGCATATATTTATATATGAATTTATGTGAGTTTATGCATATTTACTAGCGGAATTTTTTCTTTCTGTAAGCAACTTTTGCAAGCAGGCTGGGAGTTGAGTGAACTCCAAGTCTTAGCAAGAAAGTTGCAGTGTACAAAAAGAGAAAAGAAACTTTCTTTAATTCCCTGCTGTTTTAAATGAGGTACTAAACACCAGAGACTTGCAGTTCTGGCCTCAGAGGATTTCACACAGGCAGGCCAGTTACTGTTGCAAAGTACTTTAAAACCAAAACAACCCTAATTTTTCAAAAGATAAAGTTTTGCCATGGCCAATGTTCATACCCTCTGCTGCCTTTAAAAGAGGTCCAAAATTCCAGAACTGGGCTCTGGTAACACCCCACAATGAATTAATCGATATAGACACAGGATAAATAGAATTCTATATAGCCAAAGACCCTTGAAAATCTTACTGTATAAATTTTTGCTTTATGCTCTGTATTTCAAGTTATGTTTCACTTGAGAAATTGTCATGAGGTATATGATTATGTGACTTATTTCCTTCTTTAAAAAATATACAAATCACAATAAACTAATTTAGTTTAGTTTCAGGTTGAATGTCAGCTGGTATACATGAATTCATCTCATAGAGTCACAATTTGTGTCTAATATCTGAAGAGTTATAGTCCAATATTTGTAGCAATGATACTAGCTGAGGTTTGAGTTCATTAAAATGTTCATAAGAATAATATCAAAACCATGTTTTTTTTTTTATTTGTGATTTTCCTGCTTTATCTGAGGAACATACATGTAGGAACTAAGACAGAAGACTAGAATATGTACAATCCAACAGGAAACAAGTGAAAATTGAACATCCTTGGAAGCTTCTTGAGTTCTATTACCTGAAGGTGTTTGCTTGCTTGGTGGCCAGGCAAATTTATTGGAAAACGCTAGTGGTGTTATCCTGCCACATCTATTAGAATGATAAAGAAACCAAAGAATTGACAAGAAGTATTATTCTAAGAGCCATTGTGACTTTAGGACTC
>NW_021609867.1:0-2098 GCF_004785775.1 Grammomys surdaster | reverse complement strand
ACAAAATTATTAAAATGTTTATAATGAGAAATGACAGTCATCTTTTCACTTGGCTGTTTTCAGCACAGATGCTTCACCAGGCATCAAACATATTTTGGCTTCAAAATGGTTGTGAAATAGTTACATGTTAAAATGTTAATTTATATAATCAGATATATTGTCACCATGACTCATTCAAAACATAAATTAATAAATTTAATGGTTAATTAAAATGGGAGAATATGATCTACATCTTGATAGAGATAGTTTAAGGAGTATCCATTTATACTACTGAAAAAGATGGTAGTTTCATGTTCACTAACCTGTCCAGTCATCTAATCATCTGAATGTTTGCTTAAATTTTTCTGGCCTATTAATTAATAGAATTCTCTACTTCACAAACTAGGAGAAAACAGAATTAAGTATGTCCAATGCATTATCGAAAGGAACTTTCTTAGCTGGACAAAATTAAAAAAAAACAATAACACAGTTAATAGTTCCTCTACTTTTTCAATTATCTGTAGTTTGTCAGTTGTACATTGAATCCTGATAGTGTATTTTTGACACTACTTTATTTCCTGAGGTCTGAACATGCTATGGACTTAGATAGTGTCTCTGATCGTAAGTTCTAATAGAGAATTGAATGATTTTCTACCTTCTCTTGCTTTAATTTCATTATTTGTGTTTTGGGGATATTGACAAGGTCAATGGGTATTAAATTAGGCAGTATAGCTCAAGTTCTTAGAGAATGTGTGACTGATTATGACTACTTAATATATGTTAATTCTCAGCTGCTATACACCAGTTACCTAGGCCAGCTGATGGAAAATTTTAAATAATTTCACATCTTCTTTCATTTCCTGTTTTAAGTCCTCAGCTTACAAAGACTTTGTACCTTCACTACTTGTGTGGTATGTCACCACTTTTAATTGCATCCATTTACCTTAAGAGCTGTAAATTTTCTCATAGATCTTATGTTGATGTATCCAATTCAAAACTTTAAGCTAAAATTAATGCATTGAGTTTAATTCAATCATGTGTTTATTTTACACTGGATAGTTTTTACATTATTTAATAATAGATTTTTATTCCCTCCTTTATTTCTGAGTAGAATGAATAAGCAATGCCCTCTCACATTTAGAAAGCAGATTGCTTTCCACTTATATGTTCATTGTGGAAGGCTGCCAATCTATATTGCAGATAGACACCAAATTAATTCATTTGGGTCCAGATTCAGCTGTGTTTGCTCAGACAAAATTTCTGCCTGAAGTTCAACTGACTTTAAGGTCAATAAAATCTTTGCATATATAAATTCTGATGAGTCAGGTCTTGAGTAAATATCTTTCAGTTTCTCTCAGGGTAATGTTTATCTGTGTGTAACCAAATGGTGCATTATGAAAGATTTAAATTGACTCTTTGAAGACAAAATTCTCTATGAAGTACAATACTTGAAATTAAATAAAAGATAAAAATCATGTAATTTCAAATCATTTATTCACTTATTCAGTTGTCAAACAACAGGGAATGATTTATTAAATAATGTTCTTACGTGACTCCTGCCATTCTTAATATTTCAATTGCTAACTTTTCATGAATTAATGTAAAGAGCCACCACTTTTGGTATTTCTACTTATTGCATAGGGTTAAGTTAAATAATTTATATGGTTCTTTAAACTAACACAAAATACTTTTTTATCTATGTATGTGCTTCCATTTCTAATATAGGGTATAATATAATGATGAGCGTGATTAGAGTCTTAAAGTATCCTAAAAGGGAGAAACCCCAAAAAACCAACAGCTTTTAATATTTTTAAACTGAAAAACTTCACAGAATATCTTCAACACCTTTTGATTTACAAATATGGGTCTCAAAATATTAAACTGAAATGGATCAAAGTATCTCAATTTACTATTCAGAAAAATAATCAAGGAAAATTGGAACTTAATAGGTATCAGAGGAAATAATTAATATGGGTAACAGTATAGAAAGGAGATGTGGTAACCTTTTCACCTAAGAATAGAGTCAGCAATTGCTAATATGCCAACAAAAAATTAAGAAAGAACTGAAGTGGTTCTAACATAAGATGAGGCTTTGTCACTGTGATATCTCCTTCCCCTT
>NW_021609866.1:0-4343 GCF_004785775.1 Grammomys surdaster | reverse complement strand
GAGATTAGTCTGAAGTTCTCTTTCTTTGTTGGGTCTTTGGGAGGTTTAGGTATGAGTGTTGACTGTATCTTCATAGAACGAATTGGGTAGTGTTTCTTCAATTTCTATTCTGTGGAACTGTTTGAAGAGAATTGGTATTAGGTCTTCCTTGAAGGTCTGATAGAATTCTGCACTAAAACCATCCGGTCCTGGACTTTTTTTGTGGGGAGACTTTTAATGATTGCTGCTATTTTCTTAGGGGTTATGGGACTGTTTAGATGGTTTATTTGCTCCTGATTTAACTTTGGTACCTGGTATCTGTCTAGAAAATTGTCCATTTCATCCAGATTTTCCAGTTTTTTTGAGTATAGGCCTTTGTAGTAGGATCTTATGATTTTTTGAATTCCTCAGTTTCTGTTGTTAAGTCTCCCTTTTCAGTTCTGATTTTATTAATTTGGATATTGTCTCTGTGCCCTCTGTTTAATCTGGCTAAGGGTTTATCCATCTTGTTGATTTTCTCAAAGAACCAACTCTTGGTTTTGTTGATATTTTGTATAGTTCTTTCTGTTTCTAGTTGGTTGATTTCTGCCTTGAGTTTGATTACTTTCTGACGTCTATTCCTCTTGGGTGTATTTGCTTCATTTTCTTCTAGAGCTTTCATGTGTGCTATCAAATTGTTAATGTATGCTCTCTCCAATTTCTTTTTGTAGGCACTTGGAGCTATGAGTTTTCCTCTTAGTGCTGCCTTCATGGAGTCCCACAAGTTTTGGTATGATGTGTCCTCATTTTCATTAAATTCTGAAAAGTCTGTAATTTCATTCTTTATTTTTCCCTTGACTAAATCATCATTGAGTAGATCACTTTTCAGTTTCCACATTCATGTGGGTTTTCCACTGGTTTTGTCATTATTAAAGACCAGCCTTATACCATGGTGATCTGATAGGATGCATGGAATTGTTTCAATCTTTTTGTATCTGTTGAGGCCTGTTTTGTGACCAATTATATGGTCTATTTTGGAGAAGGTATCATGAGGTGCTGAGAAAAAGGTATATTCTTTTACTTTAGGATGAAATGTTCTAACTTCCCATCTGGGCCCGAGCACAGAGCAGATTTCAGGGGGCCGCTCTGTACTCAACTTCACAAAACCCAGAGGAAGAGGGCATCCTAAGAGCTTTAACTCGGGCAGCATCTCAGGTAAGGATACAGCAACACCCTCCCCAAAGAGGGGGTAACTGGGACCCAGAAATTCACTCCCGGCCTGGAGTGTGAGGGTTCCTTCCTGTCTGGGCCTGAGCACTAGGCAGATCCCGGGAGACAGCTCTGCATGCAATCTCACAGAAACCAGAGGAAGCAGGGCTCCCAGGAGCTCTAACCCAAGTAGTATCCTAGGCAAGGAGGCTGCAACACCTGCCCCAAATAGGGAGTAACTGGGACCCAGGAATTCACTCCTGGCCCAGAGCATGGGTTCCTTCCAGTCTCCACCTGAGCACCCAGCAATCTTGAGCCTCAGCTCTAACCCCAGCAGCAAAACCCATCCCAAACAGTTCTTACACATCCTAGATAATAGGAAAGACAGGCTCCAGTCAGAGACAGCGCAGGTAGCACAAAGGAGATCCAGATGGCGAAAGGCAAGGGCAAGAACACAAACACCAGCAACCCAAGGCTCTTGCCATCATCAGAACCTAGTTCTCCCACATTAGAAAGTCCTGAACTTCCCATATCACCAGGAAAGCAAGAAGCAGATCTAAAATCACTTCTAATGATGATGATAGAGGACTTTAAGAAGGACATAAACAACACTCTCAAAAAATTTGAGAACACAGGTAAACAGGTAGAAGCCCTTAAAGAGGAAACACAAAAATCCCTTAAAGAATTACAAGAAAACACAAACAAAGAGGTGAAGGAATTGAACAAAACCATCCAGGACATAAAAATGGAAGTAGAAACAATGAAGAAATCACAAAGGGAGACTACTCTGGAGATAGAAAACCTAAGAAAGAAATCAGGAGTCATAGACACAAGCATCACCAACAGAATACAAGAGATAGAAGAAAGAATCTCAGGTGCAGAAGATACCATAGAAAATATTGACACAACTGTCAAAGAAAACACAAAATGCAAAAAGAAATCCAGGACACAATGAGAAGACCAAACTTAAGGATAATAGGTATAGAAGAGAGTGAAGATTCCCAACTTAAAGGGCTAATAAATATCTTAAACAAAATTATAGAAGAAAACTTCCCTAACCTAAGGAATGAGAATAACCATAATTCTATAATCATACAAGAAGCCTACAGAACACCAAATAGACTAGATCAGAAAAGAAATACCTCCCGTCACATAATAGTCAAAACACAAAACGCACAAAACAAAGAAAGAATTTTAAAAGCAGTAAGGGAAAAAGGCCAAGTAACATATAAAGGCAAACCTGTCAGAATTACACCTGACTTCTCACCAGATACTATAAAAGCCAGAAGATCCTGGTCAGATGTCATACAGACCCTAAGAGAACATAAATGTCAGCCCTGGCTAGTATACCCAGCAAAACTCTGAATTACCAGAGATGGAGAAACCAAGACATTCCATGACAAAACCAAATTTACACAGTATCTTTCCACAAACCCAGCACTACAAAGGATAATAGCAGAAAAGCTCCAATACAAAAAGGGCAACTATACCCTAGAAAGAGCAAGAAAATAATCCCCTTCCAACAAACCCAAAAGAAGATAACCACATAAACAACGCCTCCACTATTAGCAAAAATGACAGGAAGCAACAACACCCTCTCCTTAATATCTCTTAACATCAATGGACTCAATTCCCCAATAAAATGGCATAGGCTAACGGACTGGATATGTAAACAGGACCCAGATTTTTGCTGCATACAGGAAACCCACCTCAGCCACAAAGACAGACACTACCTTAGAGTAAAAGGTTGGAAAACAATTTTTCAAGCAAATGGCCCTAAGAAACAACCGGGAGTAGCCATTCTAATATCAAATAAAATCAACTTTCAACTTAAAGCTATCAAAAAGGATAAGGAAGTTCATTTCATAATTGTCAAAGGAGAAGTCAACCAACATGAACTCTCAATTCTGAATATCTATGCGCCTAATACAAGAGCACCCACCTTCATAAAAGAAACCTTACTAAAGTTCAAAGCACACATTGCACTCCACACAATAATAGTGGGAGACTTCAGCACCCCACTCTCAGCAACGGATAAATCATGGAAACAGAAACTAAGCAGAGATACAGTGAAACTAACAGAAGTTATGAACCAAATGGACCTAACAGATATCTATAGAACATTTCATCCTAAAGCAAAAGAATATACCTTTTTCTCAGCACCTCATGGTACCTTCTCCAAAATAGAGCATATAATTGGGCACAAAACAGGTCTCAACAGATTCAAAAAAATTGAAATAATCCCTTGCATCCTATCAGATCACCATGGTCTAAGGCTGGTCTTCAATAATGACAAAGACAAAGGAAAGCCCACATTCACATGGAAACTGAACAACACCCTACTCATTGATAATCTTGTAAGGGAAGAAATAAAGAAAGAAATTAAAGACTTTTTAGAATTTAATGAAATTGAGGACACATCATACCAAAACCTATGGGATTCAATGAAAGCAGTACTGAGAGGAAAATTCATAGCTCTAAGTGCATACAAAAAGAAACTGGAGGGAGCATACACTAGCAGCTTGACAATGCACCTGAAAGCTCTAGAACAAAAAGAAGGTAATACACGCAGGAGGAGTAGAAGGCAGGAAATAATCAAACTCAGGACTGGAATCAACCAAAGAGAAACAAAAAGAACTATACAAAGAATTAATAAAACCAGGAGCTGGTTCTTTGATAAAATCAACAAGATAGATAAACCCCTAGCCAGACTAATCAGAGGACAGAGAGACAGTATTCAAATTAATAAAATCAGAACTGAAAAGAGCAACATAACAACAGCAACTGGGGAAATTCAAAAAATCATCAGATCCTACTACAAAAGCCTATACTCAACAAAATTGGAAAATCTGGATGAAATGGACAATTTTCTAGACAAATACCACTTACCAATGTTAAATCAGGAGCAGATAAACCACCTAAACTGTCCCATAACCCCAAAAGAAATAGAAGCAGTCATTAAAAGTCTCCCCACAAAAATAAAGTCCAGGACCAGATGGTTTTAGTGCAGAATTCTATCAGACCTTCAAGGAAGACATAATACCAATTCTCTTCAAACTGTTCCACAAAATAGAAACGGAAGGAACTCTACCCAATTCGTTCTATGAAGCTACAATTACACTTATACCCAAACCTCCCAAAGACCCAACAAAGAAAGAGAACTTCAGACTAATCTC
>NW_021609865.1:0-3658 GCF_004785775.1 Grammomys surdaster | reverse complement strand
CTGTGTGTGGGTATATGTGTGTGTTGGGGGCTCTGTCTGTCTGTCCCTAGTACCAGGGATCATAATCAGGCAACCCTTGTTGGCTGGCAGGTGCCTTATCCCTGTGCTGGTTGTCTCCTTGTCCCTCAGTGTTTGGAGATAGGATAGCTTTGTGTGGCTTTAGCTAGCCTTTATCTTGTTGTAGCCCAGGCTGGCTTTGAACTTTGATTTACTCGTAATTAAATATGACCAAATTGTAATTATTTATATCTCTAAAAATAATAGAATTGTTGGCTCTTTTAATAGAAAAAAAACTAAAACAACAAGACATCAAAGTTTAAGACATATCTGAACTATAAAGCTTTAGTTTATGCATTATATATGTGTTATCCTTTTTGTTGAGGTATTTATTTTGCTTGGTCTAATGACACTCTTTTCTATTTTAGAACTGGGACTAGTTGATGGACAAGAATTAGCTGTTGCTGACGTCACTACACCACAGACTGTACTATTCAAACTTCATTTTACTTAAGGAAAATAAATCTGTACATAATAGAAAATTCATAGAAATAATATACTTTATAAATGGTATGGAATTGAAGAGGGGGGAAGATGAGGCAAAGGGAAGAACCCCAAAACAGAAGTTTAATTGATATCATTTTAGCATTAGTGTGGCTAGAATTTGACTTATACATATATATACATATATATAAAAAAATGAATGACTCTTTTTTTAACTTTGTAAATTTCTCTTGAAGACTGAACTTTGGGGTTGGGCTAGTAAGCATTTTCATTTTAGTAATATGGAAAACTATGCCTCCAGGAAAGATTATGAACAAATGTATTGCTTCTTTAAAGCAGGACAAACACTGTCTTTTGTGTGAGTTTGTTATAGTCAAAGAGCATATTCCTCAGCGTGCATTTGAGCATCCACATGTATGGAAATGTATCCCTGAATGGAAATGAGGAATTACATCTTAAGAACATTAAATATTTACAACCTGACATCTAGAGTATATCAAACATAGGCAGTTTCTTCATTACTACTCATATAATTGTGACTATCCATGTGTGTATTAATTATTGCAGAGTTTAACTTGTCCATGATAATTTGTAAACAGTATTATAGATTCATACCTGTGCATGAAAATACAAAATATTTTCATGTATTTGTTTGCAATGCCACAGAGACCAGTATGCACAAATTTAAACCAAGACATGGCTGTTCAAAGAAAATTAATGTTTAAACAGTTATCATTGATGCTTTTGCACTATTTATTAATAAAATTGTATATTGTCTACTTTTTATTGAAAAATTTAAAGTATATCAATAACAGTAAATAATTTTATAGTGATGGAGAAATAATTTTTAAATGTTTAACAATTATTGTTACCAGACTTTTATTATTGCACCTGAGTTAAATTTTTAAAATTTTACTATAGTGATTTCCATAGTACAGACTAGGTCATTCATTCTAACTGGTAAATGAAATGGAATGACTTAATTTGTATAGTAAAGTCTCACTCTTAACATGCCCTTTGTTCTTCAAAAATGCTAAAATCAAAGTGGAGCACAAATACTAAAACACTGCAGTTGTAGTATTTTAATGTGGAAACTAATAGTACCTGATTTTCATCTTTTGTTTTTTTATTTAGTTGCAATTTTTTATTTAGAATGTTAGTGGGTGGAGTCGGTCTCTGTCTTCTTTCTTTCTGGTGTGGGAATGATGCAGGGATATAACTAGGACCTCCCACGTTAGTCAAGCGCTCCACCACGGAGCTATACCCCGGTTTCTAGCTCCCTATTGACAAATTTAGTTCATTATAAAACCACACAGGGTACATTTATATGCTTTACCCAGAATGCTACAGAGTTAACACAATTTCTTTCTTTATGGTTCTTTCTAGTATCAGATTTAGGGCCTTGTACTAGGCCAGTATTCCATCACTAAGCTGTATTTCCAATAAGCCTCTTTTCCTTTTCTCCTTCCTTCCTTCCTTCCTTCCTTCCTTCCAAGATAAGCTCTTATTGTGTAGTCTAAACTGGTTTTAACTTGTGACACTCTTCCCCTGCCTCTTTCTGTACTGGATTATAATATGCTGCAAAGCAATGCACCTTTCTGCCCTCCCCCCCCCCCCCCCCCGTTATTTTGGGAAGACAGGGTCTTACTATGTAGCTCTGGTTGTCCTTGAATGTACTATGTAGACGAGGCTTGCTAAAACTCTGCCTGCATTTACCTTGCAAGAGCTGAGCCTTTTTAAAGGTGAAGATTATTAACACTGAGTGCCTCCTTCATAAAGATGCTGTAATAATCTTCATAAAAAGGCAACAATATTTTAATTATAGAACTTGGAAAATAACTTTGGAAGGTTTATATATCATTTGCCTACTGCTTTGCATTTAGAAGTATTGGGACAAGAATTCTTATAGGACTCAACTCTCCTTACATACTCAGCTAAGCTCTTTGAAAGGAATTGGACTATTTAGTACACTTATACAACTTGTATAATTACCAAGTATTAGTATAACATGGAAAGATATTTTTCCTGTGGACTTGCTTACTTTAATGTACATGCACATGAGTTGAAATCCTGTGCTGACACACTGTTTGGACCTTATCCTTCTAATAAGGATAATGATACTGATGAGCAAAATTAAGGTGAAAACACGGCCTGCAAAAATCTACCAAGGCAGACAAGGCCTCTGATACACTGATCAGAGAAGTCAGAATTTAAGGACAAACACATTAAAGTTACAGGACATAAGACCCTTCAGCACCTCCTTCCACCCCTTCACTACCATCTTTGCCACTCGTGGCAACACATCCTATATATTTCTTTTATGAAAACCACATCCTTCTTGCCCCTCCTCAGCCTATGACATTCGCATAAGGCACTCTAGCTTGCTGGGATTCGGGTGTGCCCTCCTCATGTGGCTTTTCCTGTCCTCTTGCTCCTTATCTTTTGTGCTTCATGATCTGGCTTTTCCTGTTTGCCTGACTTTGCTTCACCTTCAGGCTCAGCTTTGTCTTCTGGCTTTCCTTCTATGTCATTTTCTATGTCAGGACCCCCCCCCCCCCTCGTTGCTTCTTTTCAAGTACTCTTAGAAGAGCTAGGACCTGGGTTCAACAGAAGCATCCTCTGGCCACTAGCCTGTCACATGCTCAAAAATGCAATACAGTGGGATAAAATTACTGGAAGATCATAACTTGCCACAGATGCTTTTTTTGTTAAGAAAAAGTCTCCTTATAGCTTAGCTCCTTGCAGTGTTGTAAAGCAGAGAGGGAGCAGGCAGATAATGTGTTAAACAGAGTTCTTAGAATGAGTTGTCAGAAATTGTAATGTGTGAAAATAATTGTCAAAAGGAAATTTTTAGTTCAGTCATTTGTCACTAGGTGACATCTGTGGAAAAAGTGCCCTGTTAAGAGGTCAGAGGGTGCCATTGCCCTTTAAAACAATGTATTAAGGCCAATGCCAGCCCTGAACCAAAATGGGACTCTTAAGCCCTTAAGAATGTAACTTTTCTTTCATCTCTCTCTCTTTCTCCCTCTCCCCCTCTCTCCCTTTCCCCCTCCCCACTCTCACTCTCCCCCTCCCCCTCTCTCCCTCTCCCCCTCTCCTTCCCCCTCTCTCTCCCTTTCTCCCCTCCCCCTCCCCTCTCTCCCTCCCCTTCTCTCCC
>NW_021609864.1:11643-12253 GCF_004785775.1 Grammomys surdaster | reverse complement strand
TGTCATAGATACCGATGTCATAGATACCGATGTCATAGATACCGATGCCATAGATACCAATGTCATGGATACCCATATCATATATACAGATATCATAGATACAGATGTCATAGATACAGATGTCACAGATACCGATGTCATAGATACCAATGTCATAGATACCGATGTCATAGATACAGATGTCATAGATACCGATGTCATAGATACCGATGTCATAGATTTCGATGTCATAGATATCGCTGTCATACATATCGATGTAATACATACCGTAGTCATAGATACCGATGCCATAGATAACGATGTCATAGATGCGGATGCCATAGATACCGATGTCATGGATACCGATATCATTGATACAGATATCATAGATACAGTTGTCATAGATACAGATGTCATAGATACTGATGACATAGATACCAATGTCATAGATACTGATGTCACAGATACAGATGTCATAGATACCGATGTTATAAATACCGATGACATAGATTTCAATGTCATAGATATCGATGTCATAGATACCGATGTCATTGATACCGATGCCACAGATACCAATGTCATAAATACCTATGTCATAGATACCGATGTCATAGATACCGATGTCATAGAT
>NW_021609864.1:2154-11543 GCF_004785775.1 Grammomys surdaster | reverse complement strand
ATACCGATGTCATAGATACCGATGTCAAAGATACCGATGTCATAGATTCCGATGTCATAGATACTGATGTCATAGATACCGATATCATATATACCGATGTCATAGATACCGATGCCATAGATACCAATGTCATGGATAACGATATCATAGATACAGATATCATAGATACAGATGTCATAGATACAGATGTCATAGATACCGATGTCATAGATTCCGATCTCATAGATACCGATGTCATAGTTCCCAATCTCATAGGTATCGATGTGAGAGATACCGATGTGATCGATACCGATGTGATAGATACCAATGGAATGGATACCGATGGCATAGATACCGATGTCATAGATACCGATGTCATAGATACCGATGTCATAGATACCGATGTCATAGTTCCCAATATCATAGATACAGAAGTCATAGATACCGATGTCATAGATACCGATGTCATAGATACCGATGTCATAGATACCGAAGTCATAGATAGCGATGTCATGGATAGCGATGTCATAGATACCAATGGCATAGATACCGATGGCATAGATAGGAATGTCATAGATACCGATGTCATAGTTCCCGATATCATAGGTATCGATGTCATAGATACCGATGTCATAGATACCGATGTCATAGACACCGAAGTCATAGATATCGATATCATAGGTATCAAAGTCATAGATACAGATTTCATTGATACAGATGTCTAAGATACAGATATCATAGATACAGATGTCATAGGTACAGATGTCATAGATACAGATGTCATAGATACCGATATCATAGATGCCGATGTCATAGATACCGATGTCATAGTTACCGAATTCATAGATAGTGATATCATAGATACCGATGTCATAGATACCGATGTCATAGACTCCGATCTCATAGTTACCGATGTCATAGATACCTATGTCATAGATACCGATGTCATAGATTCCTAAGTCATAGATACCGATGTCATAGATACCGATGTCATAGATACCGATGTCATAGATACCGATGTCACAGATACCTAATTCATAGATACCGATGTCATAGATACCGATGTCATAGATACCGATGACATAGTTATCGATGTCATAGATATAGATGTCATAGATACAGATGTCATAGATACCGATGTCATAGATATCCAAGTCATAGATACCGATATCATAGATACCGATGTCATAGTTCCCGATGTCATAGGTATCGCTGTGATAGATACCGATGTGATCGATACCGATGTGATAGATACCAATGGCATGGATACCGATGGCATAGATACCGATGTCATAGATACCGATGTCATAGATACCGATGTCATAGATACCGATGTCATAGTTCCCAATGTCATAGATACAGAAGTCATAGACACCGATGTCATAGATACCGATGTCGTAGATACCGATGTCATAGATACCGAAGTCATAGATAGCTATGTCATGGATACCGATGTCATAGATACCAATGGCATAGATACCGATGGCATAGATAGGAATGTCATAGATACCGATGTCATAGTTCCCGATATCATAGGTATCGATGTCATAGATACCGATGTCATAGATACCGATGTCATAGACACCGAAGTCATAGATACCGATGTCATAGACACCGAAGTCATAGATACCGATATGATAGATACCGATGTCATAGATACCGATGCAATGGATTCCAATGTCATAGATACCGATGTCATACATAAAGATGTCATAGATAACGATGTCATCATTACCGATGTCATAGATACCGATGTCATACATACCAATGTCATAGTTACCGATTTCACAGATACCGATGTCATAGATACCGATGGCATAGATACCGATGTCATAGATATCGATGTCATAGATACCTATGTCATAGATATAGATGTCATAGATATAGATGTCATAGATACCAATGTCATAGATATTCATGTCATAGATACCGATATCATAGATACCGATGTCATAGTTCCCGATGTCATAGGTATCGATGTCATAGATACCGATGTGATAGATACCGATGTGATAGATACCGATGTCATAGATACCGATGTCATAGATACCGAGTCATAGATACCGATGTCATAGATACCGATCTCATAGATACCGATGTCAAAGATCCCGATCTCATAGATACCGATGTCACAGATACCGATGTCATAGATTTCAATGTCATTGATACCGATGTCATAGAAAGCGATGACATAGATACCGATGTCATAGATACTGATGTCATAGATATCGATGTCATACATATCGATGCAATACATACCGTTGTCATAGATACCGATGTCATAGATACCGATGACATAGATTTCGATGTCATAGATATCGATGTCATAGATACCGATGTCATAGA
This sequence comes from Grammomys surdaster, assembly GCF_004785775.1. NCBI lineage: Eukaryota > Metazoa > Chordata > Mammalia > Rodentia > Muridae > Grammomys > Grammomys surdaster. The sequence continues at coordinate 9,218 of NW_021609864.1, read as the reverse complement.
TACCGAGCCATAGATACCGATGTCATAGATAGCGATGTCATAGATACCGATGTCTTAGATACCGATTTCATAGATACCGATGCCATAGATAACGATGTCATAGATAACGATGTCATAGATACCGATGCCATAGATATCGATGTCATGGATAACGATATCATAGATACCGATGTCATAGATAGTGATGTCATAGATACCGATGTCATAGATACCGATGTCATAGATACCGATGTCATAGATAACGATGTCATAGACACCGATGTCATAGATTCCGATGTCATAGATACCGACGTCATAGATTTCGATGTCATAGATACCGATGTCATAGATACCGATGTCATAGATTGCGATCTCATAGATACCGATGTCATAGATATAGATGTCATAGATATCGATGTCATAGATAACGATGTCATAGATATCCATGTCATAGATACCGATATCATAGATTTCGATGTCATAGTTCCCGATTTCATAGATAGTGATGTCATAGATACCGATGCCATAGATACCAATGTCATGGATACCGATATCATAGATACAGATGTCATAGATACCGTTGTCACAGATACCAATGTCATAGATACCGATGTCATAGATACAGATGTCATAGATACCGATGTCATAGATACCGATGTCATAGATTTTGATGTCATAGATACTGATGTCATAGATACAGATGTCATAGACACCGATGTCATAGATACCGATGCCATAGATATAGATGTCATAGATACCGATTTCATAGATACCGATGTCATAGATACCGATGTCATAGATACAGATGTCATAGATATAGATGTCATAGGTATCGATGTCATATATACCGATGTCATAGATACCGATGTCATAGATACCGATGTCATAGATACCGATGTCAAAGTTACCGTTGTCATAGATTCCGATGTCATAGACACCGATATCATAGACACCGATGTAGTAGATAACTATGTCATAGATACCGATGTCATAGATTCTGATGTCATAGATACTGATGTCATAGATACCAATGTCATATATACCGATGACATAGATACCGATGGCATAGATAGGAATGTCATAGATACCGATGTCATAGTTCCCGATATCATAGTTATCGATGTCATAGATACCGATGTCATAGATACCGATGTAATAGACACCGAAGTCATAGATATCGATGTCATAGGTATCAAAGTCATAGATACAGATTTCATTGATACAGATGTCAAAGATACAGATATCATAGATACAGATATCAAGGTACAGATGTCATGGATACACAGATGTCATAGATACCGATTTCATAGATGTCGATGTCATAGATACCGATGTCATAGATACCGAATTCATAGATAGTGATAACATAGATACCGATCTCATAGATACCGATGTCATAGATACCGATGTCATAGACTCCAATCTCATAGTTAACGATGTCATAGATACCTATGTCATAGATACCGATGTCATAGATTCCGAAGTAATAGATACCGATGTCATAGATACCGATGTCATAGATACCGATGTCATAGATACCGATGTCACAGATACCTAATTCATATATACCGATGTCATAGATACCGATGTCATAGATACCGATGTCATAGATATAGATGTCATAGATACAGATGTCATAGATACCGATGTCATAGATATCCAAGTCATAGATACCGATATCATAGATACCGATGTCATAGTTCCCGATGTCATAGGTATCGATGTGATAGATACCGATGTGATCGATACTGATGTGATAGATACCAATGGCATGGATACCGTTGGCATAGATACCGATGTCATAGATACCGATGTCATAGATACCGATGTCATGGATACCGATGTCATAGATACCAATGACATAGATACCGATGGCATAGATAGGAATGTCATAGATACCGATGTCATAGTTCCCGATATCATAGGTATCGATGTCATAGATACCGATGTCATAGATACTGATGTCATAGACACCGAAGTCACAGATACCGATGTCATAGACACCGAAGTCATAGATAAAGATATGATAGATACCGATGTCATAGATACCGATAAAATGGATTCCAATGTCATAGATACAGATGTCATAGATAAAGATGTCATAGATAACGATGTCATCATTACCGATGTCATAGATACCGATGTTATAAACACCAATGTCATAGTTACCGATTTCATAGATACCGATGTCGTAGATACCGATGTGATAGATACTGATGTGATAGATACCGATGGCATAGATACTGATGTCATAGATACCGATGTCATAGAATCCGATGTCATAGATACCGATCTCATAGATACCGATGTCAAAGATACCGATCTCATAGATACCGATATCATAGATACCGATGTCATAGATACCGATGTCATAGATATTGATGTCATAGATACCGATGTCATAGGTAACGATGTCATAGATTTCGATGTCATTGATACCGATGTCATAGAAAGCGATGAAATAGATATCGATGTCATAGATTCCAATGTCATAGATACCGATGTCATAGATACCGATGTCATAGATTTCGATGTCATTGACACTGATGTCATAGATACCGATGTCATAGATACCGATGTCATAGATACCGATGTCATATATAGCGATGTCATAGATACCGATGTCATAGATACCAATGTCATAGATACCGATGTCATAGTTCCCAATGTCATAGATACAGAAGTCATAGATACCGATGTCATAGATACCGATGGCATAGATAGGAATGTCAGAGATACCGATGTCATAGTTCCCGATATCATAGGTATCGATGTCATAGATACCGATGTGATAGATACCGATGTGATAGATACCGATGGCATAGATACCGATGTCATAGATACCGATGTCATAGATACCGATGTTATAGATACCGATCTCATGGATACCAATGTCATAGATACCGATATCATAGATACCGATGTCATAGATACCGATGTCATAGATACCGATGTCATAGATATCGATGTCATAGATTCCAATGTCATAGATACCGATGTCATAGATACCGATGTCATAGATTTCGATGTTATTGATACCGAAGTCATAGATAGTGATGTCATAGATACCAATGTCATAGATATCGACGTCATAGGTATCAAACTCATAGATGCAGATTTCATTGATACAGATGTCATACATACAGATATCATAGATACAGATGTCATAGATACAGATGTCATAGATACAGAAGTCATAGATAACGATTTCATAGATGCTGATGTCATAGATACCGATGTCATAGATAGCGATGTCATAGATACCGATGTCATAGATAACGATGTCATAGACACCGATGTCATAGATACCGATGTCATAGATACCGATGGCATAGATACAGATATCATACATAACGATGCCATAGATACCAATGCCATAGATACCAATGTCATAGATACCAATGTCATAGATATCGACGTCATAGGTATCAAACTCATAGATACAGATTTCATTGATACAGATGTCATAGATACAGATATCATAGATACAGATGTCATAGATACAGATGTCATAGATACAGATGTCATAGATAACGATTTCATAGAGGCCGATGTCATAGATACCGATGTCATAGATAGCGATGTCACAGATACCGATGTCATAGATACCCATGTCATAGATACCGAATTCATAGATACCGAATTCATGGATATTGATGTCATAGATACTGATGTCATAGATACAGATGTCATAGATGGTGATGTCATAGTTACCGATGTCATAGATACCTACGTCATAGATACCGAAGTCATAGAAAACTATGTCATAGATACCAATGCCATACAAACCGATGTCATAGATACCGATGTCATAGGTACCGATATCATATATACCGATGTCATGGATTCCGATCTCATAGATACCGATGTCATAGATTTCGATGTCATAGATACTGATGTCATAGAAAGCGATATCATAGATACCGATGTTATAGATACCGATGTCAAAGATACAGATGTCATAGATTCCGATGTCATAGATACTGATGTCAGAGATACCGATGTCATATATACCGATGTCATAGATACCGATGTCATAGATACCAATGTCATAGATACCGATGTCATAGTTCCCAATGTCATAGATACAGTAGTCATAGATACCGATGTCATAGATACCGATGGTATAGATAGGAATGTCATAGATACCGATGTCATAGTTCCCGATATCATAGGTATCGATGTCATAGATACCGATGTCACAGATACTGATGTGATAGATACCGATGGCATAGATACCGATGTCATAGATACCGATGTCATAAATACCGATGTCAGAGATACCGATCTCACAGATACCGATGTCAAAGATACCAATCTCATAGATACCGATATCATAGATACCGATGTCATAGATACCGATGTCATAGATATTGATGTCATAGATACCGATGTCATAGATACCGATGTCATAAATTTCTATGTCATTGATACCGATGTCATAGAAAGCGATGACATAGATACCGATGTCATAGATACCGATGTCATAGATATCGATGTCATACATATCGATGTAATACATACCGTTGTCATAGATACCGATGTCATAGATACCGATTTCATAGATACCAATGCCATAGATAACGATGTCATAGATAACGATGTCATAGATACCGATGCCATAGATACCAATGTCATAGATACAGATGTCATAGATACCGATGTCATAGATACCGATGACATAGATTTCGATGTCATAGGTATCAAAATCATAGATACAGATTTCATTGATAGTGATGTCATAGATACAGATGTCATAGATAACGATTTCATAGATGCCGATGTCATAGATACCGATGTCATAGATAGCGATGTCACAGATACCGATGTCATAGATACCCATGTCATAGATGCCGAATTCATAGATAGCGAATTCATGGATACCGATGTCACAGATACCGATGCCATAGATACCGATATCATAGATGCTGATGTCATAGTTACCGATGTCATAGATACCTATGTCATAGATACCGAAGTCATAGAAACCTATGTCATAGATAGCAATGCCATACAAACCGATGTCATAGATACCGATGTCATAGGTACCGATATCATAGACAACGATGTCACGCATTCCGATCTCATAGATACCGATGTCATAGATTTCGATATCATAGATAACGATATCATAGATATAGATGTCATAGATATAGATGTCATAGATATCGATGTCATAGATATCCATGTCATACATTCCGATATCATAGATACCGATGTCATATTTCCCGATGTCATAGGTATCGATGTCATAGATACCGATGCCATAGATACCAATGTCATGGATACCGATATCATAGATACAGATATCATAGATACAGATGTCATAGATACAGATGTCATAGATACCGATGTCATAGATACCAATGTCAGAGATACCAATGTCATAGATACCGATGTCATAGATACAGATGTCATAGATACCAATGTCATAGATATAGATGTCATAGATACCGATGTCATAGATATCCATGTCATAGATACCGATGTCATAGTTCCCGATGTAATAGGTATCGATATCATAGATACCGATGCCATAGATACCAATGTCATGGATACCGATGTCGTAGATACAGATATCATAGATACCGATGTCATAGATTCCGATGTCATAGATACCGATGCCATAGATACTGATGTCATAGATACCGATGTCATATATACCGATGTCATAGATACCGATGTCATAGATACCTATGTCATAGACTCCGATGTCAAAGTTTTCGAAGTCATAGATACCGATGTCATAGACACCGAAGTCATAGATACTGATATGATAGATACCGATGTCATAGATACCGATGTCATAGATAAAGATGTCATAGATAACGATGTCATCATTACCGATGTCATAGATACCGATGTCATAGATACCAATGTCATAGATACCGATTTCATAGATAACGATGTCATAGATACCGATGTCATAGATACCGATGTCATAGATATCGATGTCATAGATACCGATGTGATAGATACCGATGTGATAGATACCAATGGCATAGATACCGATGGCATAGTTACCGATGTCATAGATACCGATGTCATAAATATCCATGTCATAGATACCGATATCATAGATACCGATGTCATAGTTCCCGATGTCATACGTATCGATGTCATAGATACTGATGTGATAGATACCGATGTGATAGATACCAATGGCATAGGTACCGATGGCATAGTTTCCGATGTCATAGATACCGATGTCATAGATACCGATGTCATAGATACCGATCTCTTAGATCCCGATGTCAAAGATACCGATCTCATAGATACCGATATCATACATACCGAAGTCATAGATACCGATGTCAAAGATACCGATATCATAGATTCCGATGTCATAGATACCGATATCATAGATACCGATGTAGTAGATACCGATGTCATAGATACCAATGTCATAGATACCGATGTCATAGATACTGATGTCATAGATACCGATGTCATATATACCGATGTCATAGATACCGATGTCATAGACACCGATGTCATAGATACCGATGTCAATGATACCGATGTCATAGAAAGCGATGACATAGATACCGATGTCATAGATACTGTTGTCATAGATACAGATGTCATAGATACCGATGGCATAGATACCGATGCCATACATACCGATGTCATAGATACCGATGTCATAGATATCGATGGCATAGGTATCAAAGTCATAGATACAGATTTCATTGATACAGATGTCAAAGATACAGATATCATAGATACAGATGTCATAGATACAGATGTCATAGACACAGATGTCACAGATACCGATTTCATAGATGCCGATGTCATAGATACCGATGTCATAGATACCGAATTCATAGATAGTGATATCATACATACCGATGTCATAGATAACGATGTCATAGATACCGATGTCAGAGACTCCGATCTCATACTTACCGATGACATAGATACCTATGTCATAGATACCGATATCATAGATTCCGAAGTCATAGATACTGATGTCATAGATACCGATGTCATAGACACCGATGTCATAGATACCGATGTCACAGATACCTAATTCATAGATACCGATGTCATAGATACCGATGTCATAGATACCGATGTCATAG
>NW_021609864.1:507-2144 GCF_004785775.1 Grammomys surdaster | reverse complement strand
GATGTCACAGATACCGATGTCATAGATACCGATGTCATAGATAGTGAGATCATAGATACCGATGTCATAGTACTGATGTCATAGATACCGATGTCATAGACTCCGATGTCATAGTTACCGATGTCATAGATACCTATGTCATAGATACCGATGTCATAGATTCCGAAGTCATAGATACCGATGTCATAGATACCGATTTCATAGATACCGATGTCATAGATACCGATGTCACAGATACCTAATTCATAGATACCGATGTCATAGATATCCATGTCATAGATACCGATGTCATAGATACCGATGTCATAGTTCCCGATGTCATAGGTATCGATGTGATAGATACCGATGTGATCAATACCGATGTGATAGATACCAATGGCATAGATACCGATGTCATAGATACCGATGTCATAGATACCGATGTCATAGATACCGATGTCATAGATACCGATGTCATAGTTCCCAATGTCATAGATACAGAAGTCATAGATACCGATGTCATAGATACCGATGTCATAGATACCGATGTCATAGATTCCGAAGTCATAGATAGCGATGTCATAGATAGCGATGTCATAGATACCAATGGCATAGATACCGATGGCATAGATAGGAATGTCATAGATACCGATGTCATAGTTCCCGATATCATAGGTATCGATGTCATAGATACCAATGTCATAGACACCGAAATCATAGATACCGATATGATAGATACCGATGTCATAGATACCGATGCAATGGATTCCCATGTCATAGATACCGATGTCATAGATAAAGATGTCATAGATAACGATGTCAACATTACCGACGTCATAGATACCGATGTGAAAGATACCAATGCCATAGATACCGATTTCATAGATACCGATGTGAAAGATACCAATGCCATAGATACCGATTTCATAGATACCGATGTCATAGATACCAATGGCATAGATACCGATGAAATAGATATCGATGTCATAGATACCGATGTCATAGATATAGATGTCATAGATATAGATGTCATACATACCGATGTCATAGATATCCATGTCATAGATACCGATATTATAGATACCGATGTCATAGTTCCCGATGTCATAGGTATTGATGTCATAGATAACGATGTGATAGATACCGATGTGATAGATACCGATGTGATAGATACCGATGTCATAGATACCGGTGTCATAGATACCGATGTCAAAGATACGGATGTCATAGATAACGATGTCATAGATTCCGATGTCATAGATACCGATGTCATAGATACCAATGTCATAGTTACCGATGTCATAGATAACGATGTCATAGACAACGATGTGGAGAAATTTTGATTTAAAATTCAGAAAAGATAGAAAATTGATAAGGAGACCATTTGATTAGTAAACGAATGTGACTTAAAACAGTCTTTCCGGATAAGATTGAACATTTACTTGGCAAAAAATTCAAAAATTATAAACACTGTGTACAAGCTAGTGAAAAATTCTAGAAAAAAAGTGAAAACTTGAAGAAAAATTAAAAAGCCAATGATAAACTATAATCAAACGGAAGAGAAATCAAAGAAAGTTATGAACATAGAGATATTTTTTATTGAACATTCATTAAAAACAGAAAATTGATAAGGAGACCATTTTATTTGTAAAGGAATG
>NW_021609864.1:0-407 GCF_004785775.1 Grammomys surdaster | reverse complement strand
ATTAAAAACAGAAAATTGATAAGGAGACCATTTTATTTGTTAAGGAATGTGATTTAAAACAGTTTTTCCTGAGAAAATTGAACAATTACATGGCAAAAAATTCATAAAACTGAAAACACTGTGGAAAAATCAAACAAAATAGATATCAAAGAAATTTATGAAAAAGGAGATATTTTCTTTATAATTTAGAAGAGATAGAAAATTGATAAGGAGACCATTTGGTTTGTAAAGGAATGTGACTCAAAACAGTTTTTCCTGATAAAATTGAACATTTACTTCCCAAAAAATTCATAAAATTGAAAACACTGTGAAAAACCTAGTGAAAAATTCAGGAAAAATAGTGAAAACTTGAAGAAAAACTAAAAAGCCAAAGATAAAGTATAATTAAATGGAAGAGAAATCAAAGA
>NW_021609863.1:0-2999 GCF_004785775.1 Grammomys surdaster | reverse complement strand
GTTGAAGGACATCTGGGTTCTTTCCAGCTCCTGGCTATTATAAATAAGGCTGCTATGAACATAGTTGAGCATATGTCCTTGTTATATGTTCGAGCATCTTCTAGGTATATGCCTAGGAGTGGTATATCTGGATCCTCAGGTAATGCTATGCCCAATTTTCTGAGGAACCGCCACACTGATTTCCAAAGTGTTTGCATCATCTTGCAGTCCCACCAACAATGGAGGAGTGTTCCTCTTTCTCCACACCCTCGCCAGCATCTACTATCACCTGAGTTTTTAATCTTAGCCATTCTGACTTGTGTGAGATGGAATCTCAGAGTTGTTTTGATTTGCATTTCCCTGATGACTAAGGACATTGAACATTTCTTTAGGTGCTTCTCGGCCATTCGAGTTTCTTCCATTGAAAATTCTTTGTTAAGCTCTATACCCCATTTTTTAATAGGGTAATTTGGTTGTCTGGTATCTACTTTCTTGAGTTCTTTGTATATATTGGATATTAGCCTTCTATCAGATGTAGGATTGGTAGGACAGCATTTTTAACAAATGGTGCTGGTTCAACTGGAGGACAACATGTAGAAGAATGAAAATTGATCCATTCTTATCTCCTTGTACAAAGCTCAAGTCTAAGTGGATAAAGGACCTCCACATAAAACCAGATACACTGAAACTAATAGAAGAGAAGGTGGGGAAGACCCTCGAATACTTGGGCACAGGGGAAAAGTTCCTGAACAGAACACCAATGGCATATGCTCTAAGATCAAGAATTGACAAATGGGACTTCATAAAATTGCAAAGTTTCTGTAAGGCAAAGGACACTGTCAATAGGACAAAACGACAACCAACAAATTGGGAAAATATCTTTACCAATCTCTCCAGTTTCTTTTTGTAGACACTTAGAGCTATGAGTTTTCCTCTTAGCACTGTTTTCATTGTGTCCCATAAGTTTGGGTATGATGAGCCTTCATTTTCATTAAATTCTAAAAAGTCTTTAATTTCTTTATTTATTTCTTCCTTGACCAAGTTATCGTCGAGTAGGGCATTGCTCAGCTTCCCTGTATATGTAGGCTTTCTGGGTTTTTTTTGTTGTTGTTGCTATTGAAGACCAGCCTTAGTCCATGGTGATTTGATAGGATGCATGGGATTATTTCAATCTTCTTGTATCTGTTGAGGCCTGTTTTGTGACAGATTATATGGTCTATTTTGAAGAAGGTTCCATGAGGTGCTGAGAAGAAGGTATATTCTTTTGTTTTAGGATGAAATGTTCTATTGGTATCTGTTAAATCTGTTTGGTTTATAACTTCTCTTAGTTTCACTATGTCTCTGTTTATTTTCTGTTTCCATTATCTGTCCATTGATGGGAGTGGGGTGTTGAAGTCTCCCACTATTATTGTGTGAGGTGCAATGTGTGCTTTGAGCTTTAGTAAGGTTTCTTTTATGAATGTGGGTGCCCTTTAATTTGGAGCATAGATATTCCAAATTGAGAGTTCATCTTGATAGATTCTTCCTTTGACGAGTATGAAGTGTCCTTTTTTAAATCTTTTTTGATAACTTTTGGTTGAGAGTTTATTTTATTCAATATTAGAATGGCTACTCCAGCTTGTTTCTTAGGACCACATTCTTGAAAAATTGTTTTCCAGCCTTTTACTCTGAGATAGTGTCTGTCTTTGTCACTGAGGTGCGTTTCCTGTATGCAACAAAATTCTGGGTCCTGTTTACATATCCAGCCTGTTAGTCTATGTCTTTTTATTGGGGAATTGAGTCCATTGATGTTAATGGATATTAAGAAAATGTGATTGTTGTTTCCTGTTACTTTTGTTATTAGAGGTGGAATTATGTTTGTGTGGCTATCTTCTTTTGGGTTTGTTGGAAGAAAATTACTTTCTCACCTTTTCTAGAGTGTAGTTTCCTTCCTTGTGTTGGAGTTTTCCATCTGTTGTCCTTTGTAGGGCTGGATTTGTGGAGAGATATTATGTAAATTTGGTTTTGTCATGGAATATCTTGGTTTCTCCATCTATAATAATTTAATGTTTTTGCTAGGTATAGTAGCCTGGGTTGGCATTTTTGTTCTCTTAGGGTCTGTATGACATCCATCGAGAATCTTCTGGCTTTTATAGTCTCTGGTGAGAAGTTTCCTGTAATTCTTATCGTTCTGCCATTATATGTTACTTGACATTTTCCCCTTACTGTTTTTAATATTCTTTCTTTGTTTTGTGCATTTGATGTTGTGATTATTATGTGACAGGAGGAATTTCTTTTTTGGTCTAGTCTATTTGGAGTTCTAAAGGCTTCTTGTATGTTCATGGGCATCTCTTTCTTTCTGGTATGGAAGTTTTCTTCTATAATTTTATTGAAGATATTTACTGGCCCTTTAAGTTGGGAATCTTAGCTCTCTTTTATATCTATTATCCTTAGGTTTGGTCTTCTTATTGTGTCCTGGATTTCCTATTTGTTTTGGGATAGGAGCTTTTTGCATTTTGCAATTTCTTTGACCATTTCGTCAATATCTTCTATGACATCTTCTGCACCTGAGATTCTCTCTTCTATCTCTTGTATTCTGTTTGTGATGCTTGCATCTATGACCCCCTGGTCTCTTTCCTAGATTTTCTATCTCCAGGTGAGTCTCCCTTTGTGATTTCTTTATTGCTTCTACTTCCATTTTTACATCCTGGATTTTTTTTTTAAATTCCTTCACCTGTTTGATTGTGTTTTCCTGTAATTCTTTAAGGGACTTTTGTGTTCCCTCTTTAAGGGCTTCTACCTGTTTATCTGTTTTCTCCTGTATTTCTTTAAGGGAATTATTTGTGTCCTTCTTAAAGTCCTCTATCATCATCATGAGAAGTAATATTAAATCTGAATCTTCCTTTTCCGATGTGATGGGGTATCCAGGACTTGCTATGTTGGGTGAACTAGGTTCTGATGATGCCAAATAACCTTGGTTTCTGTTGCTTACCTTCTTGAGCTTGCCTTTCACCATCTTCTTATCTCTAGTACTCCCTGTA
>NW_021609862.1:0-6103 GCF_004785775.1 Grammomys surdaster | reverse complement strand
AGGAGAAGGAGAAGGAGAAGGAGAAGGAGAAGGAGAAGGAGAAGGAGAAGGAGAAGGAGAAGGAGAAGGAGAAGGAGAAGGAGAAGGAGAAGGAGAAGAAGGAGAAATTAGATATCCAGGTGGCAAAGATAAAACTTTCCTGAAAGAATTTAATGCCCGTAATCAGAAGGAAGTAGTCTAATGACAACATTGTCCACTTTCCAAACCCTGACTTTGTTCACGGACCTCTTTCTTTTCCTCTCTATCTTTTTTCTCCCTATCTAGTGCTAGTAGGGGAAAGAAAAGGGGTGGAGAAGTGTGGAACAAAGAAGAACCCATAAAGACAAAGACAGCTACAATGAGGTCTTTACCATCCCCAAATCCTTAACAACAAAAGCATGATGTGGGAATTGAGAGATGGCGCAGCAGTTAAGAGCACTAACTGCTCTTGCAAGAACCCAGATCAATTCCCAGTACCCACATGATGGCTCACAAATGTCTGTAACTCCAGGTCCAAGGGATCTTACACCATTTCTGACTTCTGTAAATGCCAGCCTTGTGTGTGGTGCACAGACATACATGCAGGCAAAATACCCTGTCTTAGTCAGGGTTTGCAATGCTGTGAAGAGACACCATGACCATGGAAACTCTTATAAAGGAAAACATTTAATCGGGGCTGGCTTACAGTTCAGAGGTTTAATCCATTATCACCACGGTGGGAAGCATGGCAGCAAACAGGCAGATATGGTGGTAGAGAGGCCGCTGAGAACTCCATATATGGATCAGAAGACAGATTTAAGAGAGAGAGAACTACCAGGACTGGTTCAAGCTTCTGAAACCTCAAATCCTGCCCCTAGGGACTTAATTCCCCCATAAGGCCATATCTACACCAATAAGGCCACACCTCCTAATAGAACCTGTCCCTATGGACCCATGGTGGCTAATTTTAGTCAAAACACCCTCATTCATAAAATAATAATTAATAGTAATAATGATAATTATAATAATAATGATAATAGTAGTAATTGTTGTTATTGTTATAAAAACCTATAAAAAGTATACTGTCATCAGGCTACCTTAGGGTACATTCTGGCTATATTTTACACAGATCATACCATTCTGGATCTCAGATTCTCAGTTGTAATACTAGTATAATGACATATTTTCTATAAGAATATAGTAAACAAGTGAAAGAAAATCTCCAAAGGGAAGGGATCCATATTTAGCAGATGGTGATGATTCTGTGATGATAGCTGTGTCTACTTCTTCTTGTGTCCCACAAAATAGCAAGTATACAACCATATAGATCACAACAACCCAGATCATTCAACCTTAGTCTACTCAGGCCTCTTATGTCCCAGACACTTTGTTGGGACATCAGTAGTTGAGACCCTGAAGCTCACTTCCAAAGGGAAGCACATGAGCTCAGATCTTTTCCATACATAGTTGCAGGTATAGGCAATTTAACTGCTCTCAACTACATTTTCCTCATTTTGTGAATAAAAATAGAGCTGGGAGAGATATCTGGGTTCAAGGACTTACTGCAGTCAGTCGTTAAAAACCACATAAAGCAGGATATGATTGGTTCATGTGTCATCTTAGGTCTCTGGGAGAAAATGGGAAACAGAGACAAGAGAATCATCTGGAAACTTGGGGCTTGCAAACCTTGGCCATATGCAGAGCGAAGACAAGAGAGTTCCTTTCTCAGTGCAAAGTGGAAAGGTGAGGATCATCCCAAAATTTGTCCTCTAACCTTCACATGCATGGCATAGCACACACAGACACACACATGACACACACTACAGACATAACACACACACATGCACACACACACACACACACACAGAGCATACACATACAGCAGACACACAAATACCACACGCACACACACACACACACACACACAAACAAAGTAATAATAATAATACCAATTTCTTCAAACTTTTAGGAAAGTATTATGATACAATTTATAAAAGTGCATATTAATGGTCAAAAATTACTAGCTGTGATTTGAAATGCCCCAGTGAACTGGATTCATCCCAGCAGGGGTCCACTCTTTTCATTTTACCCTGCTCTGCAGGTGGAGCAGACTGAAGTGCAGCTAGCTCTTTTTCTTGGAATGAGAAATGCTGCACAGAAAGAATCAGGTAAATAGTGACACAATATAAAAAGAGTAGCTAACATTGGTTGTGAACATACTGTGTGACAGCAATGTTTAGAATGCCTGCATAAGTTCATAGTAATAATACACTGCATAGCTACTTCCTTCTGATTAAAATATTCATCCCGGAAGAAAGAGAGAAGCTCCGAAAGCCAGGGCTCTTGAAGCTTAAACACCTCAGTACAGAGTGTTGCATAGTCACAGTTAGAGAGTTACAGAGTCACAAGGCCCCACTACAAGCCTACAAGAGCAACAGACTACTACTGCTAGGGAGATTCCTGGAGCTGGCTGTAGGTGGTACAGGGAGCATGAAGGGCATGACCTTCATGCACTGTGACCCATGCCTGTATGAGCTCTTCAGAGCTGCAGCCTTGGAGTTAACCATGTTCCTATAAGTAACCCCTTACCCATGTTCCTGTAAGTAACCCCAATAAAATCAATGCTTTATGAAGTTGGAGTTAGATGCTGTTGTTTCTTTGCTCTTTGTCATGGTCCTGTGTGAGACAAATTGGTATATGTTTATGTCTTCCTAGATAATGTCATGACACAAATGGCTACATGATTCCACAAAAATATTTAATTTTAGACATTATATTTTTCATTCAAAACTGTTGTGTAATTTTACCTTGAGAGATGTGAGCAAATACTCACTTCAGACAGGACACTGGTGACAGATCCAACAGTTGATTCTACCAAGGTCCACCCTGGTAAACCAATAAGTTTATCACTGGGGTTGTTCACAGAAGTATGAGCAAAGGAGTTACTTAGAGGAGTAAGGAAGCTTTAAAAGTCAGTGTAGCACTGAAAGCCCATCCAAGCTTGGGTGCAGACTCATGGATGGTTCCTCTCTGGAGTTTCCTGCATGATTTGTAAGCAGGTCAACATGTCAGCGTTTTATCTCCTTAGCTAGGAAAGGGTTATATGAGTCTCACTAGTTCCAGATTTTCCAGACTTGTGTGGTTTACATCTTGAGTCTAGTGAGCCTCCATCCTTCCTCCAGGAGAGAGTGTTTCAATTCACACTGTGTTGCGAGACATCACCTGCATTCAAACAAACTTCAATATGTTGTTCAAAAGGAAAATTTAAAACAAAATAACTTTGGTATAAAAATGAAAACAAAAAACTTGGACATTGGCAGTCTTCAGAAAAGCACAGGACCTGTGTGCAGGAAGTATAATTTAATCTTTTGAAGAGGTCAGCATGGAAAATTCCACCAGGTCCCCTCTCTTTCCAGAAGGAGCAGTCAAGGGAGCATGTAGGCACCAGGGAAAGGTAGAAGGAACATGTAGGCACCCGTTGGCCACCTGCAGATATGGATAGTCCTTACTACCTCATTTCCTAAGGGCCAATCAGTTTAAAAGTCACACTGTTCCACCAATCATATTGTGCCTAGTTGCTGTTGCTCCATTCTGCCCCTGGAAACTGTATAAAAACTCGCCGACCAAGCTGCTTGAGGTTGCCTCTCCTTTGGATGCAGGATGACCCCAGTGTGCTAGACAATAAACTCCTCTTGCTTTTGCGTCCATCCCTGGCTCCATGTGGTTCACTGAGGGGTTCCCCGGTAGCTAAGGCTCAGCTCATCAGAGTCTTACATTTTGATACACCATTTTGTTTCCATTTAATCTTGTCTGGTTTGGTAAATTAAGATGGCCACACTTGCCAGATAAACAGGGAGAATGGGACACTCTCAGAAAGCTACAGTCTGATAGAGTAAGTCCATGAACTAGTAGGGACACCCAGAGTTCTAGGTTAATACCTGATCAGTATTAATTACCTGTAAATTCTGCAAGAGTGAGAAAGAGCCATGCTTCAGTGGGTGCAGAAAAGTTAGACACTAGATCTCAGATGGGCAGATGTAAGCCTGCTGAGGAAAATGGCATGAAATTTGTTTTATAATGAGTTTTCCTCAAAATGTAAGTTAAAGAACACAAAAGATAATATCTTATTGTATTGGCAATTGTCTGGAACTTAGAAAGTGCCATTGGGTTACCATAACAATCTAGATTAGAAATAATTAGTTTTAATTTGGAATACTTACTAATTGTATGAGTTTGGACTCACCAGTAGTCGTACAACTCTTACCCAGAACAGCAAAATCACATTTACTGTTTTGAAATAAAACTTATAAAACAGCTCTATGTCCCCCAACAATATCTAAGGAGCACTCACATATAAGTTAAAAGCAAATAAATATGTAGCCCATAAGGCAGAGTGTTTCCCTCTCTGGCTACCAGACTTTTGAAAGAATAGCCCCCACAAAATTAGAATTCCCTAGGAATCTCCTGCTGGAGAGGAAAAGGCTGAATCCCTGGGGGCAGCCCTAGGATGCTGAGAGGGAGAACTAGCAAAATATCTTAAGCTTAGTCTCTCCTTATAGGAGACACTGGGATCTGAGGCAGTGGTGGGCTTAGGTATGCACACCTCTTGCTTTCTGTTTAAACTCTACCCTTAGATGAAGATGACTTCCTCCATGATAAATGTGAGGAAGTCCCCAGACTTCTTTGCCTTTCTTCTCAATGTGGTCACATTGAACAAATTGCTCTTTTCTGCTCTTCATTATAAATTTGTTTCTTTTACTTGATTTCTTGAGATGGGTGTGGTCAAACTTTGCTTGTAGGACACAGGCTATGACCCGTAAATTTGGTAACAAATAGGAAATTTAGCATTAGTCGTTCATTATAAATATAGGAAGATTTTAAAGTAAAGGGCCAATTTGTTTAGCCAATGACAAAATTTCATGCTAGTGCATCCTAAACTACAAAAACATATTTTGTGATGATCATAGGACTTTGGGGGTAATCTCAATTCAGTGTTTATCTAATTTTGGAATGGCTTTGGAAAATACCACAGGAAATGATCTAAGTCATACAGAACCCAGTACATTCTTGATCTAACCCCATTACGCTGTAGCAAAGAAATTGGTTCTTTCCTCAGCCAGATTTTTCTTTCTTGTGTAGAATTGAGCTCAGGATTCAAGTGAAGATTAATCAATTAAAATCTCTATACTTGAATTTCCTGACTGAGGAAAAACATGAAGGAAAATGTCTTAATTAGTATTACTATTGCTATCACAAAACTTTATGACCAAAGAGCAAGTTGGGGAGGAAAGGCTTTATTTGGCTTATACTTCCAGATTGCTCTTCATCATGGATGGAAATCAGAATAGGAACTAAAACAGAGCAGGAACTTGGAGGCAGGAGCTGATGCAGAGGCCGTGGAAGGATGCTGTTTATTGGCTCCTTCTACATGGCTTGCTCAATCTGCTTTGTTATAGAACCCAGGACCACCAGTTCAGAGATGACACCACCCTCACTGGGCTGAGCCTTTACCCATCAGGAACTAATTAAGAAAATGCTTTACAGCTGGATAAAATGGAGGCATTTTCTCAAACAAAGCTTCTTCCTCTCTGATGACTCTAGTTTTTGTATAGAGTTGATACAAGACTAGCCAGTACAGAATGTCATGCTTGGAATTGCATTTCTTTCCTTTTTACATTTTTTTCTAGTCAATTCCTTGCTTATCTCCATTCGTTCCTTAGTTCTCCAATTTTCTATGTTTAGTATGCTCAGACTATCCTACTTATTTGTCATGTCTTTCTTCAAAGAGTAGTTTGTCCCTCTCCATTTCTCTATACACAGGTTCATTATGGAATCAAATGGACATGAGCATGTGTGCATGCATACATGTACATGCACCCAGACTGAAAATTAGATCATGTTGAGTGGTAGAACTTGAGACAAAGTAAACACATGTGGGAAGGGCCTGGCCATGATATCTAAGAACTGCTGTTTATTGATAGTAAGCCTAGACACTAAGGGGATTTCTTGGCTTTAAGTCACCTGGAGGCTAATTGCAGAATCATAATGTGGCCACTGACACCCCACTACCACCACTACCCCACCACTCTATCACCCTACCACCCTACTACCCCACCACCCCACCACCCCACCACCCCACCACCCC
>NW_021609861.1:0-2367 GCF_004785775.1 Grammomys surdaster | reverse complement strand
CCCATTGTTGGGCACTTCATATAAAGTCACTCCCATTGAGTCCTGAATGTCTCTCACCTCCTAAGTCTCTGGTTCTTTCTAGATGGTTCCCCACCTTACATTGCTCAGCCTACGTATTTACATTCATTCTGCTGACCCTCTGGGCTTCTCTCTTGTCTCCTGCCACATACCTTATCTTGATCCCCTTTTCCTTTCCCCATTCTCTGTCCCACCCTGGTCACCCCTCCTTCTGCTTCCCATGATTATTTTATTCCCCTTCTAAGTGCAATTGAACCATCCTCACTTGGGCCTTTCTGCTTGTTAAACTTCTTAAGTTCTGTGGGTTGTATCCTGGATATTTTGTACTTTTTTAGCTAATATCCACTTATTAGTGAGTATATACCATTCCTGTCCTTTTTCTGTCTCGGTTAACTCACTTAGGATGATATTTTCTAGTTCCATCCATTTACCTGCAAAGCTTCTGATGTCCTTGGTTCTTAATAACTGAATAGTATTATTCCATTATGTAAATGAACATTTTCTGTATCCAGTCTTTGTTTGAGGGATGTCTGGGTTCCTTCCAGCTTCTGGCTATTACAAATAAGGCTTCTATACACATAGTGAGGCATGTGTCCTTGTAGTATGGTAGAGCATCTTTTGGGTATATGCCCAAGAGTGGTATACCTGGGTCTTCAAGTAGATCTATTTCAAAATTTCTGAGGAACCTCCAGATGGATTTTCAGAGTTTTACCAGTTTGCAATCCCACCAGCAATGGAGGAGTTTTCCTTTTTCTCCATATCCTCACCAACATATTTTGTTACCTGAGTTTTTGATCTTAGCCACTGTGACTGGTGTAAGGTGGTATCTCAGGTTTACTTTGACTTGTATTTCCCTGATAACTAAGGACTTTGATGACTAAGGACTTTGAACATTTCTTTAAGTGCTTCTTGGCCATTCGAGATTCCTCAGTTGTGAATTCTCTGTTAAGCTCTGTACCCCATTTTTAAATTGGGTTGTTTGGATTTTTGGAGGTTAGCTTCTTTGGTTCTTCATATATTTTGGATATTAACTCTCTATCAGATGTGGAACAGGTGAAGATTTTTTCCAAATCCATAGGATGCCGATTTGTCCTGTTGACTGTGTCTTTTGCCTTACACAAGCTTTTCAGTTTCATGGAGTCTCATTTTATTAATTGTTGATCTTAGAGCATTGATCACTGCTGGGATAAAGAGAGTCAATTTTTTTCAGGTATGATGCCTCTTTAAGATTGTCTCTGTTCCAGTGAATGGTCCTATACCCATGTGTATGGATATTTTTAATTGTATTATGTGGGGAAGGAAGGAAAGAAGGAAGGAAGGAAGAAGGAAGGAAAGAAGAATATAAATTTTGGAGGGGGAGGATGTGGCAGGAGAGTCTGGGAGAAATTGAAGAGAGGAGAAAGGCGGGGTATGATCAAAATACACCATAAACATGCACAAAATACTCAAAGTACAAATAAAATTAATTTTAAAATGAGAGAAATTAATGGTGCCTTCTAGCATTACTGTAATGCTTCTATTCCCTTGTTTTGCCTGCTGCATTCCAAACCATGGATGACTCCAGGTTCCTCTTGTAAAAGCTAGTTTTCCTATGGAGAAAGAAGAAGCTAGTTCTTTTTGGGAAGAAAACTTGCACAAGAAGGCTAAATACAGTTTTTCCCTAGACTTCTTGAAGGAGGACTACTAATATAATCAGCTATTTTTTTCATGTTCTTTGGTGTTTTGTCTGCATGTATGGTGTTTTGTCTGTGTTAGGGTGTAAGAGCCTCTGGAACAGGAGTTAGAGACAGTTATAAGATGCCATATGGGTGCTGGGAATTGAACCCAGGTCCTCTGGAAGAGTAGCCAGTGCTCTTAACTACAGAACCATCTCTCTAGCCCCTCAGCTAATTTTTTAAATAGAACTATGTGTGATAGCTAAGATTATGTTGGCTTGATACAGTGGATGGAGCTTGGGGACTCTTAGGGAAGAATAGGAGGAAGGATGGTGGGCCTTAGAAGAGAAAGGAACTCCACAGGAAGACCAACAGAGTTAACTAACCTGGACCCTTGGCCTCTCAGAGACTGAACCACCAACCAAAGAATATACATGGGCTGGACTTAGGGTTCCCCACACATATGTAGCAGATGTGCAGCTTGGTCTTCATTTAGGGTCTGAACAACTGGAACAGGGGCCATAACCCTTGTTCATAGGATGTGTTCCTCTAGCTGGGCTTCTTTGTCTGGTATCAGTGGGGGAGGAAGTGCCTAGCCTTGCAGAGACTTGAAGTTCCAGGATGGGTGGATACCCAGCAGTCTCACCCGCTCCAAGTACAATGGGGTTATGGTGGCAGGATTGGGGGGGGGGGG
>NW_021609860.1:0-1139 GCF_004785775.1 Grammomys surdaster | reverse complement strand
TCATGTTACATGTGACATTTCATTTAGGACGTGTGTTTGGTTTAAAGCATAAACACTTGTACCATCCGGCCATGTATTTATAATAGTTTTACATGGCATGCCCAAGAAAGTTCCTAGATTCCAGCAGAAAAGCACTATACAACTTATTGAACAAACTTAGTCTAAAATCGGACTTCCAATGCAAAAGGCAAGTACAATACAGCTTAAAAAGACTTAAACAATGTTACATGTGTCATTTTAGTTTGGAATTGTGTTTGCTTTAAAGCATATACACTTGTACCATCCGGTCATGTATACTACATACATTCATAAGCATGTATAAGTAAGTTGCTCGATTCCAGCAGAAAAGCACAATACAACAAATTAAACAAAACTACTCTAAAATGCATTGCAATGCATTCGTACTTCCAGAGCTAAAGGCAATTACAATACAGCTGCAAAGACTTAAACTACGTTATATGTCACATTTCAATTAGGACTTGAGTTTGCTTTAAAGCATAAACACTTTTACAGTCTGGCCATGTATGTTTCATTGTTTCGTATGCCATGTGCAAGTAAGTTTATAAATTCCAGCAGAAAGCACTATACAACATATTGAAAAAGCCTAGTGTAAAGATACTCACATTACAAACATTTGTACTTCCAGAGGTAATGCCAAGTACAACACCACTGAAAACAATGAAATCATGTTACTTGTCGCATTTCAGTTAGGATGTGAGTTTGCTTTGTAGCATAAACACTTGTACCATCCGGCCATGTATACTTATTTGTTTCATATGGTATGTCCAAGAAAGTTGGTAGATTCCAGCAGAAAAGCACTATACAACATATTGAATAAACCTAGAGTAAAGATAAGCACATTGTAAAGCATTCGTTCTTACAGAGCTAAAAGCAAGTACAATACAGCTCAAAATACTTAAACAACGTTATATATGATATTTCAGTTAGGACTTGTGTTTCCTATAAAGCTTATACACCTATACCATCCAGCCAGGTATATTTCATTGTTTCATATGGAATGTCCAAGGAAGTAACTATATTCAAGCAGAAAAGCACTATACAAAGTATTGAACAAACCTACCTTAAAGATAAGCGCATTGCAAAGCATTCGTACTTCCAGAACTAAAGGCAAGTACAAT
>NW_021609859.1:0-1002 GCF_004785775.1 Grammomys surdaster | reverse complement strand
GTATGGTTGTGAGCCACTGGGTGCGTGCTGGGATTGAGCCTAAGTCCTCTGCAAAGGCAGCAAGGTCTCCTAACCACTGAGCCATATCTCCATTTGGACTGCATATGTGGACGTGGATACCTTGATCCTCCAGCATCCATCTCCCCAGGGCTGGGATCACGTAGGGGAGTGTTGCCAAGGGGGTTTATGTACTTCTGTAGAGTAAGCTCAGAGTGTAGTGTATCCTTTACTTTCAAAGAATAGCTCCGTTTTTGTCACTGGTGAGAGGGGGCTTTTCTGATGTGACTGCTATTTTTTTTTTTGCTCATCTTTTTTTTTTTTTAATTTAGATTTGGTTTTAGAATTTTCCGTATGAAAAAGCTATACTTATCTCATTTCTTTCCTTCCTGCCCTCCCCTCTAACGGCTCTGGTGTCCTTTCTATTCAAATTCATACCCCTTGTTCATCATTTTCATTGTTCCATACATGTATGTATATGTGTACATATGCATCAATCTATATGTGTGCGTACATACATATACCCTCCTGAGTTCGATTTATTAACTATTTGATTTGTATGCATGTGTAGTGCATGCATTCTACATGTGTGCCCATGGATGTGGAGGTCATAGGTGTGTATCTTTTTCAATCCCTCTCCACCTTATTTTCTGAGACAAGGTCTCTCACTGAACGCAGAGCCCACTGGTCAGTCAGACTGGCCAATGAGCTCTTGGGACCTGACTGTCTCCGTCTCCCCGGCACTAATCCAAGTGGCCATATCTGTACCCAGCTTGTATGTGTGTCCATGCCTGTGATCATGCATGCATATGTGTGTGTGCATGTGCATGCGTGTGTGCACATGCGTGTGTATGTGTGGTTTGTGTGTGCATGCGCATGTGCATGTGCCAGGGATCACACTCAGGTGTCAACACGGAGCCCTTTGCTGGCTGTGCTGTCTCTCCAGCCCCTTATCCATCCTTTTTCCTTTCCATGCGATGAGCATAACGCTCCTCTCAGAGAGTT
>NW_021609858.1:0-3803 GCF_004785775.1 Grammomys surdaster | reverse complement strand
TATGTGTGGTATGTGTCTGAGTGAGATGCCGATGCTTTTGCCGGTTCTGTATTTTGGTTTCTGTTTCTAAGCAGCAGTTTTTGCTGCTTCTGTAGTTTAAGCAGTTTTTGCTGCTTCTGTGTTACAGCTGTCACTACAAACCGTAAGGTTTTAGTGACTGTGGGGGTCAGACGTGCCCGGAACCACAAGCTGTGACTCTTGGGGGACGCCTCAAGAGTGGAAGGGAGTCTGGAAGCCAGACTGCCCTGTTTTGGAATGGAGGAGACAGAGTGCTCCTTCTCTGGGGGAAGACGTGGAATCCTTCCCATCTGAAGTTGTGTTCGGCTGGTTTTATAAAACCAGATGCAGGAGAGTGAGAGTGTGTCTGACTGCGTTAGTCTTGTGTGTGTTTGCATTTTTGTTGTAAGTTTTTGTTGAGTTCTGACATGGGACAGACTGACAGACTGTGAGGACATCATTATCTGTGACTTTAGACCATTGGACTGACGGTAGGGTGAGAGGACGGAAAAAAAAAAAGGGAAAAAAAGGAAAAAACAAACAAGAGAGATCTGTAACTTGAGTCTGGGGTTGGGCTGCGGTGTGGCTGGTCTGGGCGCCGCTGCCTCTCACGCGTGCAGGAAGAGGGTGCATGCGTGCGAGCCTGGGCTCAGGGGTGGCGAGACCAGCCCCGCATGGGCCAGAGGGAGAGGAACCCTCGGGCCCCTGGTCTGGGTCGGAGGTCCGGGAGAGTGTCGGGCCAGAGACCATCTGAAAACAGGAGGCGGAGTCTGAGGGCCCTGCAGTGCAGGATGGCGGCGAAGGGCCAGTTCTGGTAAGACACTGTTAAGATTTGCTGAGAAAGACAGGCCAGCTTTGGGTTTGAGAGAGAGAGTGGAGTGCAATTTTTTTTTTAAAGATTTATTTATTTATTATATATGAATACACTGTAGCTGTCTTCAGACACACCAGAAGAGGGCATCAGATCTCATTACAGATGGTTGTGAGCCACCATGTGGTTGCTGGGATTTGAACTCAGGACCTCTGGAAGTGCAGTCAGTGCTCTTAACCACTGAGCCATCTCTCCAGCCCCGGAGTGCAATTTTTGAAACATCAGATGTAGGCTGGCAGAGCAGAGAGACTTTCCAACAAGCCACAATGGCAGTGGCCGGGAGACTACATCTCCCAGCATACAACGGGGCAAACTTCCTATCTGTTACTTCCTGAAACTCTGTGTGGGTTTCAGGCTCTGAGATTGCCTCCTCTCAGACCTAGCTTTTCAAGAATAGACAGTAATACTGTTCAGAGTGATAAAAGAAGTAGGGACATCATATAGTCGCCCATGTGAGAAAGTTAAGTCTCACAAACAGGACGCAGGGGGCGGGGCCAGAGCCACTTTTCCCCTCACGGAGAACTGAGAACAGAGTGGGGAAGGAGCGGCTGGATAAGAAAGTGCAGCCGGCCAGCGGAGAATACCTACAGGGAAACATAGCTATTACACTTGGAACTGTTACTAACTAGAATACCATTTGCTTGTTAACAGTGTATCTTTAACAACAGAAAGAAACTTCTTTTTTATAGTCTCTGCTTCAGACAAGATTTACCTCTTTCTCCAGGGTTGGAGAAAGACATGTTTGAGGGAAAATGTTTTATTATAGAGATCAGAGAAGACAACTATGGACATCTGCAAACATCCAAGCCTCAGCTGTGTTTTTTTTTTTACTCTGCCATTGTTGAAATGATTTTAAGTTACAATGCTGTGCTTGTTTGAGAAATCACATACTGTACTATATCTCTGATGTTATCTCCTTATACACTGCTTCTAAGTTCTTTCTGAATTGTTTGGTTATATTGTATGCCTATGGAAATTTTACTTACATGTACATCTGTGAATTTCATGACAGAGAAGGTTGCAGATTAACTAAAACCAGTGTTAACCATCCTTAAGTGTGAATATTATAACTGAGCCAGGGTCTTCTAGAGGAACAGTAATTGTTACCAGCTCTGGGGGTTATGAGACTTAGAAAACAGGCTCTGCTGAGTTCTAAAAGAAGAGAGTGTTCCCCTTAACTTGGTGTGCTGTAGGCTTCAGTGAGGTATAGTAAGAGTGTAGAGATAGGTGTTTAAACTATGAACATGAAAGAGAAAAAGAAAGTGTAGACATGAAAGAGAAGAGGAAAGTATAGACAGTGAAAGAGAAAGGAGAGAAGATGAAGATATAAGGGAAAGAGACAGAGAAAGTTTATAAGAAAGAGACAGAGAAAGGAAAAAAAAGAAAGGCTAAAGAGAAAGTTTGCAAAGAAAGAGATAAGCAAGTAGAAACATTGTCCAGAGAGAGGTGAGTGAGAAAGTTAAAAGAAAGCTAGAGAAGCAAGATTACAGGCAAAAAGGATTGTGGCCAAAGTGTAAGAGAGAAAGACAAGAGATAAGATAGGACTTAGACAGACAGGAAATCTGGGTGACTGAAGGTGGAAGCCAGGTGGAAGAAGAGTGATGCTGCAATGATTATTGGAAAAAGATCAGTGTGCTTACTGTAAAGAGAAAAGACAGACCCCCTGAAGACAAAATTGAAGACACAGATTAAGTTTGCCCAGACAGGACCAGAAGTGACCTGGAGAACCCCCCACTTGCCTTAAAGCTAGAGAAAAAGAGTACCAGCTTCATGAGTTTCAAAAACAGCCGGAAGTCCCAGATATCAGTGAATGGCTAATAGAATTCCCACAAAGACATTTAACCTCTTCAGTTTGCTCCCACCAGAGAAGACTTTTAACATCATCAATCATTCAGCAGCCCCCTGACCAATAGATAAGCCTGTTGCTGACTGAAAGGGTGAGCTTTTCACCACCGGCCATGTTGAATCCTGCCACCTTGCTGCCTGTGACTGACGACTCTTTTCCCATCCATCACTGTGTTGAACTGGTATACAACAGAAGGTAAGCGGATGGTGGGAGCAGCGGTGGTAGATGGAAAGTGGGTACATGGTGCAATCTATAGACAAAGAGGACTGCTGACATCTGCAGAAATACTGAGAGCCTCTTCGAACCAAAGAAAGTGGCTGTCATCTACAGCCCTGGGCACCAGAGGGCTCAGGACATGACTGCCAAGAAAGCTGCCCAGGGAACAATGATTCTAACAGTTAAGGGTTCCAGAGACTATTCTGACACTCGAGATATCAGTTTCAGATATGCCACTGACGACCATCAAGTGATAGACAAATTGGGCTTTTGTAAATTGATTCTCCCACAAGAAGAAAGACTGTCTGATTTGATGAAAGCTGTGGTGAGACTGTACCTTAATCAATGCAAGGCCTTCCATGTATACCATGGAAAAGAGACTGAAGGGCGATTGGCCCGGAGCTTACTGAGAGATAGACTTCACAGAAGTCAAGCTGACAAAATATGAAAATAAATATCTTTTAGTTTTTATAGACACTTTTTCAGGAAGAATGAAACTGCCAACATGGTGACTAAGAAGATCCTAGAAGAAATCTTTTCAAGGTTTGGAATACCCAAGATAATCGGGTCTGTTAATAGACCTTTTTGTTGCCCAGATAAGTCAGGGCCTGGCCACACAGCTAGAGATTAATTAGAAATTACATAGGCTCCAGAGTTCAGGACAGGTAAAATAGATAAATAAAATATTAGCTTTTGTTAAGTCCAGAATAGACACCGTTCAGCTATTAGTGATAAGACAGAGACATGAGATTTTAAGAGATGAACCTGAAGATATTAATCTGTGATTTTAAGATTAAAATCATTTGCAAATAGAAAGAGTAGGGAATGTAAGGGTAAAAATTAAAACAGCTCAGCAGAGACCACAAACAACTT
>NW_021609857.1:0-1129 GCF_004785775.1 Grammomys surdaster | reverse complement strand
TTGCTGAGCTTGCACCAGGCAGGGCTTCAGAGAAAGTAGAAGGACATCCACAGCTGTTCAGCATTCAGGAGAAAAAGTTCAAGACTAAAAAGTAATACTAGTTTTGATCTGTCATGCGATAATCTTTAATGGACATGAGTTAACTAAAGTTAAAAGTCTTTGAGCAAAATCTTATAATACATTTCATCCTTGGCCTTGAGAAGTCTTCACATAAAAGCCCCTAAAGAGACATAGGAACCATTGTCTTCATAGGCTATTCCATCTGAAACTGCCTTTCTACCCTGTCTTCAATGCTGGCCACATGGTTTAGTTCAGTGCTGCTAAATTGCAGCAAGAGAATACTGCTCAACTTGTTTGTTTGTTTGTTTGAATTTGGTTTGGGTTTTGTTTCAAATTTCCATATTGAGAATTCCCAGACATGTTGAGACCTGGCTTTATTTTTAGGTAATATTAGTGTGGTTTTCCATTTGGAGCTTTTAGGGTGTTGCTTGGTTTTTGAGGGTTGTTGTTTGTTTTCTTTTCTTTCCATGTATCTTTCCCTGCTGGGTGTCTGGGAACCACATGCATGCAATTCCTCCGGAGGCCAGAAGAGGGCATGGCCTTCAAGTTAGAGACAGGCTAATGGGATTGTTAACTGCCCTCTGGGTCCTCTTGTGGATAGACAAATGCTCTTAATGGAAGAGCCTTCTCTGCAGTGCCTACATTTGATCTTTGTCCTTCCAGACTTGTGTGGTTTTTAATTGAAAGAGATGACCCCAAACCAAAGATAAAAATTAATGGAGACCTTTAGGTACAGGTGCATGAAGATGGCATGCTAGTTAATATAGGTTACCAGGCACCCATGCAGTACTCTTGTGGGTTCAAGATGATGCCCTAGAATGCCATATTGTCAGGTTTGGAGGAGGTCTGTTACCTCTCATCTAGGATAACCAGTCCGATTAGGCATGAAATGCCTACTGATGAAATGCCAAATTGAGAAGGTCCTCTTGGGGGCAGAGGTGAGGGAAGGAATCCCCATTGAAAGTCAGCTGAGCAGTGTTGGGATGAAGCTTCAGACTATCTTGCCTGGATGGAGCCTGAAACAGAGGTCCTATGCCTCTGGTGGAGGGCATATCAGCACAAACCTAGG
>NW_021609856.1:0-1328 GCF_004785775.1 Grammomys surdaster | reverse complement strand
GTCCCCAGAACCCTTTGCTGGTCCTGAACTGGAAGCAATTTTCTATCACTGGCTGACATGCCTACCCACCCTATGACACATTTCATTTGCTGCCATACACAATGCTTTGTATACTGCCTTCTCTCTTTACTGTCAGCCCTCTGATGTCTGGTTCTTAGGTACTGTGACAGAGATGGTCCAATCAGAGGCCAAGTACTTCTCAAGCCAAAGCATCTTTATTTGGCTTTATGTGTCGACATACTTTCAAAGCAACCTGGGTTACAGAAGACAATCTCAATTCCTCATTTTAAGAAAAAATTGCAGAGTAGCTCTGGACTAGTTCTCTGCACAGGGAAAAATGTACTTAACCAATCTCGGCCTGAAGAGTCCATTACAGTAGGATGACCAAGGTGCCCTTGACCTGGGTCAGGGGCTCCATTCTGTCTCTGAATATGATGGGAGGGACAGGAAGACTGAGTTATTTTGACCCTGAATGAGAGCAATGAGTGTTCTGCCCTGTCCTGGGTGAAGAACAGCTGCAGTCACTCCTGGGTTTGTTTCAAAAGCCCCTTGTCTGGAGTGCACATGTGGCAGGCTGCAGAGGTGTTACTCTTCACTGATTTCACTGGACAATCCTCTCTGCAGGTGTATTTACTGAGCAGCTTACTGAGGACATCAGAATTCTCCGCCCCTCTGTCTACCAGTCTCTCATTCTCATTATGCCAAAGAGCCTTCTGGACCCCAAGAAGGGAAGACAGGATAACCCTGATGGCCAGACGTGGCCGCAAAAAAGTCACAAAATTTGCCACATTTGATATGAAGCTCAAAGAGATGGGGAATCAAATAATTGTTAAAGGTAAAGCTTAGAAAATTCTCAAGCCAGATGTGATGGCATATGCCCAAAATCAGGAGACTGGGTCAGGAAAGCTTCCTAGAGGTTGCTGTCTCACAAAAGAAAAAAATGGAGCTGACAAGATGGTTCAGCTTGTGCCCATGAATACATACAGCCACACAGACATGTACACACAAACATACACACACACACACACACACACACACACTGAAAAAGTTAAAAAATAAAAATAAAATGCATGATCAATACAGTGAGTGCAATTTTATCCAGGGATACGTAGTGAGACCTTGTCTTAGAAACATAAAACCCCAAATGACAAGGAATAATGAACTGTATTATGGGTGGCAAAATGGCTTTGGGCAGTGATTCTCTACCATGGGTCATGACCCCTATGGCAAATTTCTATCTCCAAAATAATTAAATCACGATTTATAACAGTAGTAAAATTGCTGTTATGGAGTATCAATGAAAGTAACTTTATGGCTGGGGTGACTGC
>NW_021609855.1:0-7111 GCF_004785775.1 Grammomys surdaster | reverse complement strand
ATATATATATATATATATGTATATATTAGATTTATAGATTCAAACAAGTCATTTAGTACCAAAATAAAATGACATAGGCTAGATACTCTCATTTCAAAGAAGAAGAAAAAGGAGGAAGAGGAGGTGGAGGAGAAGGAGACGGAGCAGAATAAGAATAAAAGTGATAAAAATGAGAAGAAGAAGAAGAAGAAGAAGAAGAAGAAGAAGAAGAAGAAGAAGAAGAAGAAGGAGAAGAAGAAAATGTTGAATCAAAATATGACTAAAATATAATCTAGGAGGAAAATATGCTAAAATTTATAATTCTAGATCTAGTTACAGAAAGTGTTTTATAAACAGTGGCATGATGTAAGCTCCGAATGGCTTAGGCAGAATAATTTTATGGCATCATTTGGATGGAGATGCCCTTGGGTTGGCTCCATACATTTTCTACTTAAATTTTTTTTTGTATTTATTCCTTTTTTTTACATTCCAAACTTCATATCCCTCTTGTTCCACCTTCTAACTTTTTCACATCCTATGCCTCCTTCCCCATCTCCAAGAGAATATCACCACTCCACTCCAGCAGACCTCCTCTCTCCCTGTGGCGTCAAGTGCATCTTCTTTAATTGAGTCCTGACCCAACAGTTCTCTGCTGTACATATTTTGGATGCCTCATATCAACTGGTGCTTGCTGCCTGTTTGGTAGCTCAGTGACTAAGAGATATTGGGGGTCCAAGATTTTTGAGACTGCTGGTCTTCCTATAGGTTTGCCCTCCTTCTCAGCTTCTTCCAGCTTTTTACTTCTTAGATCCACAAATATTCGACATTTCAGGCATTCAATTCCTCTGACTTCCTGGAGTCTACTCTGCAGTTTTTTCTTCACTTACATACTACATTCATTACCTTTGGTTGGGATCTGGCCATGGAGACTGATTCTTTGATACTTTGTATAGCATCCCAGGATTTTTCTGGATCTCTGGATTAAAGTGTTACTGGTAATATAACCTTTGCATTCTTCCTACTTGAAAAGGCAGCGTGATGCCAAAGGAAGCTACCAGTGAAATGTATAGCTAGATAGAGTAGACAGTGCTTGTAATAGCCTGTACATGCCTGGATGACTTACCACAGAAAATAATTCTTTAAAGGGTCTTTTATGGACAAGATGCTTTGTGCCTTTCTTCTCAAAGCGGTATATTTTTAGTTTTTTGGAGTAGTTTATACATTTTACCCTTTTCAGAGATGAATGATGGCTTGTCAAATCTGGAAATGCCCTCCAGCTATATTTTCAAGTGCCCTAATAAAAATTGCTTAGATTTTAATGGAGTCTATTTTGTTTTATCAACCTTATCAAACAAACCCTCTTACCTAAAATATGAAACGTTTTCATTTTTCTGACCAAATTGCTGTCTTTAAAACCTTCCCTGTATCTTTTCTTTCCTGTTCTCATTATAAATCTTGATAATAGCATTCAAAAGTACTCATGCCAGAGGCTGACTGCAGTACTGCTTTTCCATTTCATTCATAACATTTATTCATCAACAAACTTAAATTTTAGCCTCAAATATGATCTCAGAGCATATAAAAATGTGATTTGTCCTCCAGTCCTTTCCCTAACTCCCATAGGAAGAACAACAATCTCACAATATCAGCTGACCAGACTCCTCAGAGCCCCCAGGGACTAAACCACCAATCAAAGAGTGTACATGGGTGGATCTTTGGATTCTGCTACATATATAGAAGAGGACTGAGTTATATGATATCAAAGGGAAGGGAGGTGCTTGGTCCTGTGGAAGCTTCTTGCCCCAGTGAAAGGGGATGCTGGAGAGGTGAGCCACTGCAAATGGTTAGGGGTGTGTGGAAACACACTCTTAGAGGCAAAGTGGAGTGGTCTGAGGAGAGGCATTTCCTGGGGGAAAACCAGGAGGGGAACAAAGTTTTAAACATAAATAAATGAAATAAATAATTAGAAAATATCAAAACTAAAAAAAAAACCTGATATGGCATCTATAGTGTAAAGGAGCAGGCTACTAATGCAAATCTCAGTAGAATCTACACTTCTATCTGAAATGTACTAATCAGGGTCATTACTGTGCACACTCTTACTTTTATTTTGGTCTTTTGATTTTCAATTAAACTCTTTTTACAGCATTTTCAAAAATTCTACGTTTACACCTTCAAACCAATTCCAATTCAAATGTTCTTGGCACCCCTTTGTCTGTGTTATCCTTCCATTTCGATTGCAAAATACCTGAGGTAGGAAGTAAAAGAGCAAAGGTGTAATGTGCCCCATGCTGTCAGAGGTTATTGACAACAAGTCTCCATTGTTTCTAACACTCAAAAGGTAAAGTGAATATGATGGATCAAAATTGCTCACATCATAGCACACAGAAATTGATGTGGATGAGAAGGAGGAAGCAACTAGAGGGAAAAAAATGTCCTTTATATACTTGCCAGCAGTGACAGAGATCAACTAAGTAGACCTCTGCACAAAATGTTTCTATTAGTTCCCATTAGAAACACCATGTAATTTCCTGTGGACTTAACAGGTCTTCTATGGATTCAGCTTTCCTCTTGTACTCCTTTCCTTTGGATCAATCGCTGATACCAACATGCACTATCTACTTAGGAGCACAGTGGCCATACAAGCCTGGGCATGTGTTAAACTACCTTTATTTATTTTTCTGTTCTCCATCTCCATTCCTCCCTTTTAAATCCCTGTGCTGTCACAAACTGCCTATACTGTTTCTCTGATTTAATCTCTGGGAACACTACAGATCGTGTCTGAATCAGCTTTTCTCCCTAATGTGTACCCTCTTGGTCACCCTTTCTACTTTTTCTCCATTCCTTTGTGAAACATCTCAACACCTAGAATCACATTCAACCTGAGATTCCCAGAGACTCAAAAGCATTCTCTATCACAGATTTCAAGGGCACCACACTCTTTTAAGATTGCAAGAAGGCAAAAAAAACCAAGAAGCAGAACACATAACCACCAAGAACAAGACCAGATATCAGTATCTACAATCACAATCATCACAGACAGTGATATCTAGACATTAGCTAAAAAAAATCGATAACAATCAAGACCAGAACCCAGTAACTTGACTACAGGAAGTTCTGTAAAATGCAGCATAGCTAAAGTACAAGACAAGAGTTTTAAAATATCTTTTGTAAATATTTTCAAGAAGCTTAAAATATGAATAAATCTATATTCAACATGTCTTACACACACACACACACACACACACACAGGGAGAATGATGTGAACAGAACAGTTCAAGACCTAAATGTGCAAATCGAATCAATAAAGAACACCCAAACTGAGGTAAAACTGGAAATTAAAATTTTAAGAATGTAAACAAAAACATCAGAGTAAACAGTACGAAAATAATTCAAGAGATGGAAAATAAATATTCTCAAGCATTTAAGGCAAGATAGATAAATAGACAGTTCAGCAAAGAAAATGTTAATCTAAAATAATTCAAGCACAAGATCATTTGAGCACAAAATTCCACCAGATTTTCAAAGAATTAACATCCTCAATTTATTCTGCAAAATAGAAACAGAAGGGACACCACCGATATATTTTTAAAATGGACAAATTACCCTGATATCTAAACCATTTAAAGACAAAGCAAAGAAAGAGAAATACGGACCAAATAAAACACAGTACAATGCCTCTTATAAATATTGTTGTAAAATGTCCTCAAAAGAACAAACAAAAC
Source organism: Grammomys surdaster (assembly GCF_004785775.1). Taxonomy (NCBI): domain Eukaryota; kingdom Metazoa; phylum Chordata; class Mammalia; order Rodentia; family Muridae; genus Grammomys; species Grammomys surdaster. The sequence goes on along the minus strand of NW_021609855.1, from coordinate 3,407 downwards.
CCATGTGTGGTAGTTTGAATAAGCATGGCCCAGATATTGGCACTACTAGGAGGTATGGTCTTGTTGGAGTGGATATGGCCTTGTTGGAAAAAGTGTGTCATTGTAGGGGTGAGCAAAGATATGCTCCTCCTAACCATGTGGGAAGTCTTCTCCTAGAGGCCTTCAGATGAAGAGTCAGGTCTCTTAGCTCCTTCTGCACTTTGGCTGCCTGAACACTGCCATATTCCAATCTTTACGATAATGTACTGAATCTCTGAACCTGAAATCCAGCCTCAATTAAATGTTGTTTTTATAAGAGTTGCCTTGTGCATGATGTGTGTTCACAGCAGTATTCCTAGGTCACCCTAACTTTTAGAGAAATTGTTACTAGAGCCTATGGTATTGCTGTGATAGGCCTGTTCTTGCTTTTTTTTCAGAAGAATGTAGACTTTGTGGCTTTGGTTTGAGAAGCAGTGGGACGCTTTAAGTGGGGCTTCATGTATCACCCTAGTAGGAATATGAAAAACCTTGGTGATAGAAGCAATTTGAACTGTGAAGACCTGGTCCAAGATGTTTCTGTGGAGAAGAATTTTTGAATGTGGTCTAGAGACTTTTTGTGATATTTTGGTGAAGAACATGCCTGGCTTTTACCATTGTTCATAGAGTCTGCAAGAGGCTAAGGTGAAGTGCTTTAGATTAGTTGCTTTGATAAAGGCAGTGTCAAAACAGTCTGGTATAAATTCTGTTGTGTTATTACTGAAGCTCAGTCTTTTTTTTTTCTCAAATCGCAATTAATTCACACAGGGGTTACAAACACAGAAAGGCAGGATGTGGGGAAGGGAATGACACTGGAGTGTGGGTGTTCAGGGGGAATACAGATATCTTCAGAACCAGGTATCGGCTAGGTGAAGGTTCAGAGGACAATTCACTATGACTCTTCCTATGACTCGCTTGTCCTTATCTAAGTTGGTATTGTCTGCCAAGGCTATCTATTTACAAGGTCCATGACTACTCAGGCTTATAAATTTTCACAAAAGCTGCCTGTTAACATTAGCTTATAGCCATCTGTTTCAATGTTTTTCCACTGAGACCCAAGACTTGGTGTTAGTATACATGTATGTCTTATAAAGAAAATTTTCCTGAAAAGGAACAAGCTGAGAAAGGAAAAATATTAAATGTATGCTTCAAGTAATAAAGGGGCACTGGGAAGAAATATGAAGTGGAATCATATGCTCAAATAGATTAAAGGAATGGTAACTTTGAGGCAAGATCCTACCCAGCTAAACTTAGGCCCAGGCATTGTCGTACACACCTTTAATCCCAGGAGGCAAAGCCAAGCAGATCTCCAAGTTCAAAGCCAGATTGGGACTGAGCAAATTTTAGGCGAAGAAAATCAAAAGTCCAAGTGTGGCTGTGCATGTCCTTAATCCTAGGATTCAGGAGACAGAGCCATGCAGATCACTATGTTCAAGGTAAATTCATAGAGCGAGTTCTATGACAGCCAAGTTTAGGCATTGAGAGAGTTGGAAAACAGAAAGCTGGTAATAGAATAGGGATAGGGAGCATGTTCCAGCACCAGTAAGCAGTAGAATTTCGCAATTCGGCCAAGTGGTCATGGTTTTAGAGTCAAGAATTGTAGAAACCAGTAGGACAACTGATGCTGGTTAGATGGAGCTAAGAAATTAGTGATGATTAAGAAACCAGCATCCCTGAGGTGAAATCTTCTGGGAAATGTTTTCCGAGAGCACAAAGAAGCTGTATCCAGAGAGAGTCAAGGTTGAACTACATGCTGCAGCTTGACTTGGTAATGATAAGATTTGCCAGTCTGATACTGGTTTGATAGTAGGAAAGGGTCATGGGGAACAGGTGAGGCTTGGCACAGTGAGAGGGCAGGGAACCCATTTGTATATGTGCAGCCTCAGTTGCAGTTAATAGCCCCGGACTGAAGGCATCATGCCAAGAAGTTGAGGTTAAGCAACCATAAAGAGTGCCTATGAGAGGCTGTTGATAAATCCTAGTTGCAGCAGGAGACCCTAGCACACTGGAGATGCTAACACTGTGGGATCATCATCAAGAAGAACAGCAGCAATGGAAAGGTGTTAACAAGAGCCTAGAGTGATAGCAGAGAGCAGAGATGGAGAAGTGATGCCAACCCTTTGGAGGAGACCAGAAGATCATGTGTAGATCCCAGACACTGCAACAAGAAGCTGTGAAGTTGAAATAGACTTGGAGAACTCACGATATTAATGATGCCAAAGCCATGTGATACCTGAAGAGAAAAGGTGCTAACAAAGAGTGGAAATAGCCCAGGGGAAAGAAGTTTGTTGCAGTCAATAAAGATGAAAAAGGAGTTGGAGATATTAAGAACACTTTCACATCAGACATGTGGATGCAGAGACTGGAGTTTTCCAAGCTGTTTTTCTGTCTTGTTTTAGGGATTACAGTTAATTATTGCATGTGTCTCAGTTAAGTTACTGCATGGATCTTGGAACTTTGGACATTTTACAATTGTTGAGACTTCTATATACTACAGTAACTTTGGAAATTGGACTAAAGGTATCTTTTATTTTGCTAGGGCTAGGTATGGCCCCCATAGACTCATGTGTTTAAACAAGCCTATGGAGAAACAGCAAAGTAGAATGTAATGGTTTGAATGTTCTTGGCACATGACATGACACTCTTAAGAGTTATGGCCTTGTTGGAGTTGGTGTAACCTTATTGGAGGAAATGTGTCACTGGGGTTGGGGGGCCAAGGAGACCCTTCTCCTAACCACATGAAAGCCAGTCTTCTCCTAGTGGCCTTTCAGATGAAGATGTAGAAATCTCAGCTCCTCCTACACCATGGTTGCCTGGATATTGCCATATATCAACTTTTGTGATTATGGTCTGAAATTATGAACCTGTAAGCCAGCCCCATTTAAATATTATCCTTATAAGAGTTGTCTAGTTCATGATGTCTATTCACAGCAGTGAAACCCTAAGACACCTTGCAAACTAAATTCATGGAAACATCCCAAAGACATCACCAAGCACATCTCATTGTAGAAACATATTGTTGGTTCATCATATATAAATTGACAAATATAATCCACCATATAAACAAACTGAAAAACAAAAACGAATTTTCCTCTCATTAGATATACTATTCAAGCAATATATGGCTAACAAAATGACTCAATTACATTTTTGAAGATTTTTTTCCTGTGTCTTATAACGTTTTCTTAGTGCTTTTTATCTCCCTTCTTAAAGATATTTTGCTTATAAAACTAAAATAAACACTAGATGCCAATCAACTACAAAAGTATATCTAATGTATATGAATTAGAAAGAGTATCATTTGAATAATTGGTGCTAGAATAACTATATTCATATATTTCAGATATAAATTTGAATCTCTCTGCACACATACAAAAAACCTCACATTCACA
>NW_021609854.1:0-1636 GCF_004785775.1 Grammomys surdaster | reverse complement strand
TGATGTGGTATTTTTGGCATATTGCTTTCAGAAGTAGATGGCTGTGAAATCTTATGTATTCTTTGGAGAGTTAACTACAAATGAAACCCAAGTGTCATAAAAAAAAAACAAAACCTGTGTCCATTGGTAACTTAGTAGATCACAATGGTTTAATATATTTTATTTGCCCTAACTTGATACTCATTCAGTAAATCTCATGGGAACTCAGGCTGCTTCCAGCCCTCAGTTCTCACACTGCTCTAAATCAACACAGCTGAGTTTTAGCCACAGCTACAGGATCATGACAGATTTAATCACATCATTTTAGGAGTGACAGAAACATTTTATGTGGTATGTTGACAACTCTGTGTTTTTTTTTTTCATTTCCATGGTTGTTGTATCTTCACACATTCTGACTTGGTAAGTGTATCTTCCCACATATTGACCATTTGAACTACTTTTAATTATAGCATCTCTTCCCCTCTCCTGATCTGGTTACTTTTATTGTTACCTTTGCACAGCTTAGTGTCACCTAGCAACTGGAATCCCCCAACTGAAAGTTGCTTAGATCAGAGTGGCTACAGTCCTGAAGTAGGAGGGTCTGGGATATATAAATGCTAGCTGAGTAAGCCAGTAAGCAGCATTTCTCCATGTTTTCTGTTTCAGTCCCTACCTGCATTCCTACCCAGACTTCTCTCAATGACAGATTGTGACCCAGAAGTATAATTCCAATATATCCTTTCCTTACCAAATTGCTTTCTGTCAGAATATTGTTTTTTAATGATAATAACAGAAAATTAACTAATATGGAAACTGATACTGAGAGTAGAACTTGGCTGTGATGTATCAGATTGTGTAACTTTTAAATCTTCATTTTATTGGAGCAATGTAGAAGATTTTGGAACATCAAGCTAGAAAATTTTTTTGATGTTGTATGCAGGGTTTAACAAGCTGTTCTAGTGGGAGCTGGTAAGACACTAATGCTGAGAGAAATGTTAACAGTGGATGCCTAGTTCCTGAGAACAAGGAGTCTGCTAACAATTTGGATAGAGGCCATTTGTGTGGTATTTTTGGTCAGTCATCTGTGGTTGGGATGCAGAATTAGCTGTGAGGAAAAGACACATGCACCACTGAAGTGATGCTGTCTATGCTTTACTGCAACAGTGGATGCTGGTCACCAGGACCTGGATTACTAACCAGTTGTGAATAATAGGAGATCAGCATCCGGGAGATAAATGAACTATTCTGTGATTCACGTGTTGGGGGGTGCAGACAAACAAGTCAGCATATAAAATCTCTAGTTAACAGAGGGTAAGGCTCCTTTAACTATGTTAAGTTGGTAATTGACCTTGGCAACGTGCAAGAGTCACCCACTTGATACTGGCTTGAAAACATGAGAGATGCAAGACTATGGATGTCATGGAGAACAGCTGATGCCAGGTACCATACTACAGAGTTGTAGTACTTGAATAGTTTGGGTAAGCCATTGGTAAAGAGGCAACATTAGCTTCATAGAGATCATAGGATACTGGAGATGCCAGGACTGTGAGATGTCTATCAAGAACCGACAATTATAGAGCCTTCTTTTTCCTCTCCTCTCCTCTCCTCGCCTCTCCGCGGCGGGGCGCGGCGGGGGGGGGGGGGGGGGGCGGGGGGG
>NW_021609853.1:0-2462 GCF_004785775.1 Grammomys surdaster | reverse complement strand
GCGACTAGTAACGCCATTCCCATTATAAAAGGAGTTCCCTTGAGTTTGTTTTCAGTTCGGCCTAACAATCTTTATTTTCCTCCAAGCATAGATGCTTTTCTCAGAGCCTCTTTCTGGACTACCTTTCCCTTGCTCTTCAGTTCGCAGCTCGGCAGACAGCTCTCTCATATCTCCATTGTCTCTAGGCCCTTTGCGCTCCTCAACTCTGAAGGGCCTGTAGAACCAGGGCCATTAGAATCTGGCCGTTGCTAGACTGTTGCTAGGGCGGTTGCCGTGGAGACTTCTGAGAGGACCAACCTTCGGTGTCCTAGTGATGGAATAAAGTTGGTGCCAGCGTCGCCAGGGGGTGCGTCACTCGAGTGATGACTATTGATACTTCAGCTTTATGTATTTCTTTTGATCCATGGACTACTACTGATGACTATTGATTATTCAAGTTCATTCTTGTTCTGATTTACTATTATCCACGAATGGTGAATAGTGATAATTCAGGTTCATTATTTCTGACTTAATATTATCTATGACTGATGAGTATTGATATTTCAGCGTTTTTTATTTTTGATTTCCTATTATCTATAACTGATGACTATTGGTTATTCATGTGCATTTATTTCTGATTTACTATTATCCATGAATCGTGAATATTGATTATTCCTGTTTATTTGTTTCAGATTTACTATTATCTATGAGTGATGACTATTGATATTTCAGCTTTATTTATTTCTGATTTCCTATTTACTATGACCGATGTGTTTTGTTTTCTCATGTTTATTTATTTGTGATTTACTATTATCCACGAATCGTGAATATTGATTATTCATGTTCATTCATTTCTGACTTACTGTTTTTTTATGACTGATGACTATTGACTATTCATGTTCATTTATTTCTAATTAACTATTATCCATGAATTCTCAACGTTGATTATTCATGTTCATTTATTTCTGACTTACTATTATCTATGACTGATGACTATTGATATTTCAGGTTTATTTTTTTCCGATTTACTATTAAATATTACTGATGACTATTGATTATTCATGTTCGTTTATATCTGATTTCCTATTATCCATTAAATGTGAATATTGATTATTCATGTTTATTTATTTCTGATTTATTATCCTCAACGATTAGTGAATATAGATTATTCATGTTCATTTATTTTTGACTTAGTATTATCTATGACTGATGACTATTGATATTTCAACTTTTTTTTCTGGTTTACAATTAACTATGACTCATGACAATTGATTATTCATGTTCATTTATATCCGATTTACTATTATAAACGATTGTGAATATTGACTATTCCTCTTCATTTATTTCTGACTTACTCTTATCTACGACTGATGACTATTGATATTTCAGCTTTATTTATTTCTGATTTCCTTTTAACTATGAATGATGACTATTGATTATTCATGTTCATTTTTTCAGATTTACCATTATCCACGAATGGTGAATATGGATTATTCATGTTCATTTATTTCTGATTTATTTTTATCAACGATTGATGAATATTCCTAACAAAATAGAAAAATGAATTACCCAGACCCAATTCTCATATGGGGCTGAGACTTGATATATCTTTTTTATTCCAAGAAGACTCGGCTTGATGCCTGCCAGAAAGATTAGTAAAACAAATAGACACTTCCACAAAGCCAGGCCAAATATAGATAAATAACAATTGACATCCAGGGAAGAGAGATCTCCCTGAGAATTCCCTTCTTTTATCATTTCCAGATAAAAAGGGGCCACCCATGGTGTTTGCTGTGGGAGGATCTAATCCCGATGCTGGCCCCTGGGCTTGCACTCCTCAGAACTTCAAGGGGCCATTGAGAAGGACATGGAACAGGTAAAACCTGGTATCACTAATCTGGAATAATTCCTCATTTCGTTGTCTGAAAGGCTCCCCCCAAAACAAAGGGAGCTGAATCTGCATTTCCTTCAGCAAGGGGGACTCTGTGCTGCCCTCAAGGAGGAATGCTGTCTTATACTGACCACGCCGGGGTAGTTAGAGAAAGTATAACCAACGTCAGACACAGATTAAAATGGCAAGAGAAACAGTGAGAACAAGAAGAAGGGTGGCTTATAAACTGGTTCTCTGTATATATAATGTAATATTATGCATATATATGCATATATGTATATATATGTATATATAATGTAATATTATGTAATATATAATATATAATGTAACATTATATATTACATATACTACATATATATTCTCTCTATAAATACATATACAACATATATATTATATAATATATGTATATGTATATATGTATATATAATGTAATATTATGCAATATATAATATATAATGTAACATTATATATTACATATACTACATATATTCTATATATATACATATAAAACATATATGTTATATATATGTTGTATATGTATATAGAATGTAATATTATGTAATATATAATATATAATGTAACATTATATATT
>NW_021609852.1:0-3705 GCF_004785775.1 Grammomys surdaster | reverse complement strand
TGTGTTTTGTTTATTTTTATTTCTCTAAGTACACTGTAGCTGTCTTCAGACACACCAGAAGAGGGCATCAGATCCCATTACAGATGGTTGTGAGCCACCATGTGGTTGCTGGGAATTGAACTCAGGACCTTTAGAAGAGCAGTCAGTGCTCTTAACCACCGAGCCATCTCTCCAGCCCCCCTGATCCTAATGTCTTATCAATGAGTCTTCAGATGTTTTCCTATTTGAATAAGCACCTAAGGCAGTTTGGTTTTGCCTTTTTAATGATTGTGTAGGTCACGTGTGCCACACCCTGTGTGGCGGTCGGAGGGAAGGTTGGGTGAGTAGGTTCAGATCTTTCTGCAGATGGGTGTCGGGGATTGAAGGCTTCTCTGCACTTACTAGTATCTCTGCCCAGTGAGCCGTGTTTCCAGCCTGTATTTGGGGTTTTAAAATACGGTCTAGTTTAGAGCCCACTGTGGCTTGAAACTAACAGTCTTTCTGCCTCAGCATTCCAAAGGCTAAGAATGACGCAGGATCCAGCACGCCTCCTGGAATCCAGTCGGCAGACCTGCTGAGATGGGTCAGTGTGTCAGTATGCCCACAGGCTGGAGCCAGGGCAGAAAGGGCAAGGGGGCAGCACAGGGGCTGGCTGCCAAGCCTGCTGACCTGGGACTCACATGGTAGAACTACAAACGGATTCCAAACTTATCCTTTGAGCCGTCTTTGCCACCCCGTCCCATGTCTACAAACAAGCACACACAAAACAAACAAATGTAAAGTAAGCTAAGATTTAGTAAGCATGTCAGCACGAGCTGAGACAGGAGGATTATTGTAAGTTAGAATCCAGCCTGAGCTACAGTGTGAGACTCTGTCTGAAAATAACTAAGAAAAGACAACAAAATAACACAAAACAAAAAGCAGCCGTGTAGCTCATGCCTTTAGTCCTCTCGCTCAGGAGGGGACACAGTCAGATCCCCAAGTTCCAGGCCAATATGGTCTACATAGTGAGTTCTAAGCTTCAAAAATCAAACAAAAAAATTAGCAACAGTCCTTAAGCGGGCAAAGGAAGGCTGGGAGATGCTTCAGCTAGTCAAGGGTAAGCTCGCCACGACTAGTGAGGGGCCTGAAGAGTTCACACCTCAACCCAGAGCCGATCTGCCTCAGCAAGGTGCCAGCGGTGGAAGCGCTTGATGCAGCTGTTCCCACCCAGCCCAGACGCTGCTCGGTGATAAAGCCTAGCCCAGCCCCTGCGTGGGGAGAAGGCCTGCGCATCTCCACACAGGACCGGGTAGGTCTGAGGGATACCAAGGAAGCTGGCAGATCTTAGAGCATGGAGGTGTTTTCCAGGAAACGGTACTATCTCTATATATTTACAATATTTTATTTTTGCGTTGCTTTTCTCAGTTGATATAATGAGACAAAAAGGAGAAGCGGGGAGGAGACAGACATGCGGGGTGGAGACAGAAAAGCGGGGAGGAGACTGAGAAGCGGTGGGGGACCAATGGCAGCTTGTGTTTGCTCAGCTTTGGAGTCCTGCCTCCCTCCCTCACCAAACCCAACCGTGTGAATTCCATGTTTCCAGTTTTCTTATTTTTTGGTTAGCTTTTTTATGTTTCTTTCATGTACTTATTTGCACCAGCCTGGCCTCAAACTCGGACCCTGCTTCTCTTGGTCTGGCAAGGAACCCAGAGTTTTCTGTGTCCCAGGCCAGGACCGCCTCATCCCACCCACATTTATTTATTTCTATCCTAGAGGGTGTGGGGGCGTGCACCTGCCACAGGCGACGTCAGAGGACGACATGCTGCCTCTGTTCTTTGCTGTTTAACCCTTTCAGAGGACTCAAGTTTGGTTCCCAGCATTCATGTCAGCTGGTTCACAACCACAGGTAACTCCAGCCCAGGGGATCCAATGGCTTCTAAAGCATCACCATCACCATCAACAACAACAACACGCACGCACACAATTAAAAGAGTCTTGTTATTTTGTCTTTTTTTTTTTTTTTTTTTTTTTTCAGAGCTGAGGACCGAACCCAGGGCCTTGCGCTTGCTAGGCAAGCGCTCTACCACTGAGCTAAATCCCCAACCCCAATTAAAAGAGTCTTAATGGGGCTGGAGAGATGGCTCAGCGGTTAAGACCACTGACTGCTCTTCCAGACAGAAGTCTTGAGTTCAAATCCCAGCAACCACATGGTGGCTCACAACCACCCATAATGAGATCTGATGCCCTCTTCTGGTGTGTCTGAAGACAGCTACAGTGTACTCATAAATAAAATAATAAATAAATCTTAAAAAAAAAAGAAATGAGATGTTTAAGAGTCTTAACTTAAAAAAAAAATAAAAGCATCCAGGTGTGGTGGTAAATACTTTTAATCCCAGCAATCAGAGGCAGAGACAGACAGATCTCTGTGTTTAACTCTGTGTTTAAGGCCAACCTGGTCTACAGAGGGAGTTCCAGGACAGCCATGCCTACACAGAGAAAGCCTGTCTTGAACAAACAAAAAACAAAAACAAACAAAGAAAAAAGAATCGTGTGGGCACTGTGTGACATCCAAGTATTGTCTTCAAAGGACATGCAGTCCAAGGACACCATCCCTGTGGATGAGCACTTAAAACCTAAAGGTTCCAGAGCTGGCCATGGTCTCCTATACCTATCATTGTTTTCTCTTAGGAGGTGGAAGTGGAAGAATCATTCAGTTACATAGTGGGTTCCAGGCTAGCCTGTGCTACATGAGACTGTGTCTCAAGACAAATGCTGTCTCGGAGGTGAATGCCTGTCATCTGGCTTGAGAGGCAAACATTGCAGGTTCTGGGCCAGCCTGACTCCAAGCCATCCAGCCTTATGGAGCGAGACTCTATCTTCTAGCTGGTTGGTGGCCAGCGTCTGTACCCAGTGAGCTCGGTGACCTAGGGTGGATCCCTGGAATTCATGTGCTGGAGGGCTAGAACCAGGGAACTGGATCCTACAAGCCATCGTCTGATGCCCACAGAAGCTCCATAGCATGGGTACCTACACATGAAGTTATACTAAATAAATAAATGTTTAGAAAAACAAGAAGTAACTGTCTGCCAACAGGAGGCGGCCACTTCAGTCTCTAATATCCCCTTTCGGTAGGAATCTCAGCTCAGGTCATCCTCATAGACTTCCTGTAGCCTCCCTGTCCCACTCCTCCAGCTGGTCCCAGAGGTGCTCCCCACATGCCCCCACCCCTGTTACCGATTTCCATTCTCACCCCCAGCCCTCTTCCCCTCCCCCACACCTGGCTGCCTTCTGAAGCCCCTCCCACCCAGTCCCCTCCCTCCACCACTACTGTCTGCTTTATTTCCTCTTCTGAGTAAAATCCATGCGTCCCTCCCAGCCCGCTCTCCTCATTAGCGTTTTGGGGTCTGTAGAGTATAGCATGGTTCCTGTATTTTATGGCTAATATTCACTTATTCACACCCGTGTGTGTCCTTTTGGGTCTGGGTTACCTCATTCAGGATATTTTCTAGTTCCATCCATTTGCCTGCAGATTTCACAATGTCTTTCTTTTTAATAGCTGAGTAGTCTTTTACTGTGTAAACGGGTCACAATTTCTGTGTCCGTTGGTTGGTTGAGGGACATCTGGGTGGTTTCCCGTTTCTGGGTATTATGAATAAGGCCACTATAAACATAGTATAGCACATGTCCTTGTGGTGGGGCATCATATATATATATATATATATATATATATATATATATATATAT
>NW_021609851.1:0-2014 GCF_004785775.1 Grammomys surdaster | reverse complement strand
CTTCATAATTGGCTGTCTATCGTAAATGAAATGTATGTTCCTCTCTCCAAAACCCTTTAAAGCACCTGTCTGCTACAGTAAATTCAAGATTTATAACAAATTATAAGTATCTAATTATAATTAATTCTCACTCATCTTGTAAGGCTCAACACCATAGCTTCTATAGGAGCTCCAGTCATCCTACCAGAGTTTGGGTATTAATTTTCTGTCACCAACTCCAGTACTTGAAATTTATCTTTTTAAGAAAGGACTGAAGAAAATCATCATGTTGATAGTAAACTTTCCCTACCCAGAAACAGTAAAAGCATGAGAGGTATCAGGTTTATAGCCTGCTGCCATAAAGCTTATTATTGTCTAAGGAAGGACATGCATTTGGACAGGAGGGTAGTACTATAGAGTAAATTACCACTGCCACTGTAAGCCTTTGTGGAGATTTACCCATTCCACTGGCTAACCTGGCTTTTCTTTTTTTGTAGATGGATGCTTTTTGTTATTAATCATTCTATTCAGTGCTCTTTTTCCTTATCCCAAGATGTAGCTAATATGGATTAATTTGCTCAGTAGGAGGGAAAGCACCTATCATTTTCTTGTAAATAAACTAATTAGATTTAGGTGCCTTTTTTTGTTACTGAAAATCACTAAAACTATATGAAATGTAAATATTTATCTAAATCGTTAGAGGTCTGAATCCTCGGTAGTATAGGATGCTAGCATGCTGAATTCACTAATATATAGTGGTACCTAGTGAGAATACTTTTTTAGACAGCTAGTCAGACTTCCACCACACCCAACCCCGGGATTACCTCAAACAAAACTTCCCTGCTTTGTTTAAAATCACCTATCCAAATATTTTCCTGAGACTCTTAAAACTGCTAATAATTAAATGATAAAGGAGGTACTGAGTGCTCTATCTTCAAGAGTCTTGGAACAAATTTTGAATTTTGCATTTATATACAGTTAGATAATGTATGGGGGGTCAAAATGATCACTTTCTCTGGATGTTTACAAAAAAGCACTCATTTACTGAATACAGACTATATGTCAGGCAGTGTATTATGTTTCATAATACTTTAAAAAACTGATCGAAAGTATTGTAGACAAGGAATCTAAGACTTGAAAAAAGTGAAGTAACTTTTCTGTAGTCACAGTTAGGAATAGAGGCAGGCAGATCTGTTATCTACAAAGACACTTCTTTTACTAGTGCACTTATTTAAGTAAACATGTGTTTTAATAATTGTGCTGGTTTTGATAATTACTTTTAAACTCTGTATGTCTCTGTGCTTTGCTATATATGCCACTCTTTTAAGACTATTTTTAAAACCTATAGAGCTCAATTAAAAGACACTATTACATTTATTTTGGATATATTTCTTGCTGGGTGATAAAAACTGTTCTGGATTTTCATATTATTTTTTATATACTTATGAAATATGCAGTTGATTTCCTTAAATCAATTCTTGCCGAGTCATAACAGCTTTCTCTCCTGAATTTATTTCTGCAGAAATGTTGGTTAATGCCAAGGGTTTCTACATTCTGCATTTGCTATTACATATACCATTTCTCTTAAATGGCCTTGTACTGAAGGCAGCACTGTTGCCAACAGAATCCTCTCTTGGTCCCCAATTGTGAATTCTGCTTGTTGAGCAGCAACAGGAGCTCTGTGTTGTTTTTCTTTGTTGGATGTGTGTGCTGAAGGGGACAGACAGTCTTACAGCTTAGTGTATGCACTAATCTGTGATCTGTCTTTGTTGTACTAATGGCACCATGTTTTCATGTTGCAGATGGCTGAGAGCTGCAAGAATTCAGGACCATGATGGCTCAGTTTCCCACAGCTAGGAATGGCCAGTAACTTTCTGCATGGTAGGATGGGCTTTCCTTGTGATGGGAAGTCTATTGTTTGAAATATTTGTGTAGAAGAATTTGAAGTTTTAAATATAAAAGGAACTATTCTGATGGAAAACACAGAGCATTTTAGAGCATTACATGAATCTTCTTACTAATGTTATGCAGTAAA
>NW_021609850.1:0-6887 GCF_004785775.1 Grammomys surdaster | reverse complement strand
GTGATAGTGTGGACAAGCACAAGTCAGTTGAAATCCCAGTGAGGTGACGGGAGCTGGGCACGCATCCCCCTCCTAGGTATAGCTTCTGGTGACTTGACCATTCTCCAGTGGAGTGAAAGACCACACATCCAGGAATATTTGGGCACCACCACCAATTGCTCTTAGGAGTTTTAAAAAGAAATAGAAAGTTGAGTGGATAGAGATGGAGAGTGAATTTTTGGAAGAGCTGGGAGGGATGATTATAATGAAATAACATTGTATAGAAGTCTTAAAACTAAATTTATAAAATTAGAATCTGATACATATGTGTACATATGCAACATAGTTTTGTATATTTGTTAAGAAAAATACATTAAAGACAGTTCTAAGGTCTTGGGGCTTCAGGAAGTTGGTGGTGAAATAATTTTTAGATTTCCAAAATTGCTACCTGGAAATGACTCAAAGATAATTTAAATTAAGATCAGCCTCTAGTTTTGCACTTTTATGCCATGCATAGGAGAAAATGAAAAGTATTCGATTGACTAGATTTTCTAACTGTTCTCTCTTCTACTTAGGAAGGAAAAAAACTCAGACAAAAACAATTTAAAAAAATTTTTTTTACAAGGGATATTTTATTATGACACAGATCTCATAGGCAAAGTAATACAGTGTACTATGTAAGTCTGTGATAAATGTTAGCTGAACCTTATGCTTTCCAAATGCTAGCAAAGTTACTTAAACTCTTTCTGCCTCAGTCCCATCTTCTATAAAATGAGAATATTAGTACCGACCACTGTAAATGTTGCGAAAGGAAGTGAGCTAGAACCTGGGGCAGTGGTGTGTCTGAGCATCTGTAATCCCAGCTGCTCCACACAATCAGGAGAGCTCTCCAACTCAGGAAATCGAAATTGGCCAATGCAACACAGCAAAATTCTACCACAAAAATTCAAAGGAAAAGGAAATGTCTTAGAATAGAAATGTCACTATTCCATTGGGTACCACATAGCAATACTTTGAACATTAATAACTACATTTATAACTGTGCTCCAGAAGATTCTATTGCCTTGTAACATTGCATACATCTTAGTCTGGAAAAATATATGTGTATGGTCCTGCTGTTCCCACAATGGCAACTCACTTCACTTCTTAGAACACACACCTGCTCTCATCACGTGCTCTCCTCACACAGGCGCTCTCATCACACACACACACACACACACACACTCGGGCACTCTTAGTACAGGACCCCCAACTGAGCAATGTGTTTTACTTTCCCTCCAACCCTGTTTTTTAGATTTATTCATGGTACTGTTGAAATATTTCATTTTTTATGTCAACATATAGGATTAACATTCCACTGTGTGGGCATACTCTCCTACTAGTATTTGTCCATTCTCCTGTTTTGTGCATTTTGGAATTTATGAATGTGTGGCTCTGGAACGTGAGAACATGGTGTTTTGTAACGTGACTGCACTATTTACAAACCCATCAGAGTCTTCCTCTGACACTGGTAGACTTCACTCTCAAGGGCATGCGATGTTAACTCATTTTGTAATTTATATTTCTCTGATTACAAATAAATCAGGCATCTTTTAAAAATCTTTCTTAGCTGTTCTTATGCTCACTTTTCTGTGACACCTCTTCAGGTCTTCTGCACGTTTAAAAAAAAAAAAAAAACTTGGAAAAATCCCATGACATCTTTGCTGTTTCTTTTACAAGAATAAAAGACATTAGTCAGTCTGTGACTCATACTTGATCCTGATGAGGAGAACAATAGTTAACTGGAATCAGGATGTCTTGAGCTTTACAAAGTTATTTCCTTAAGTCTTCCTTGAACTGGCAATAGCCTTGAAGAGGATTTAAGAGGAGTGTCTTTGTTAGATTGGGGCTTCGCTTTGCATAACGCATGTGTGTTTGCACCAGTTTGGTTTGTGGATTTAGGGTGTTTGTTCGTGTGTTTGTTTGTTGGATTGATTGATTGATTGACTGTTTTAGAAGCAGTTCTCTTGGAATAAGAGAAAACATCTATTGAGCACTAGTGTGCTGGGATCATTCCTAGGACCCTGAAAACATTATCATAGTCGTTAAACCGATATAATGGAAGTGATAGATACAATGTTATTATATTGTCTAAATGAAGAAATGGGAGTCCTTGAAAATGGAGTGACTTGTTTAAGTTGGAATCACACAAAATGGCAGAAATGGGTGTCAAACTGAGGGTCTTAACTCTCCTATCACACTCTCAACCCCACAGGTTATTTTTCAGGAGCACCTGGGGGGAGTGATGGACATTTAGGGTATGCTATGTAGGAAAGAATATGGAGGGCAACTCAAAGAGCTGACAGAAAAACTAAGATCAGAATTTCCTGGCAGTGAAAAGAATGGAAAGGATCCTTAGGAAGGTGCAAAGTTCACAACTCATAGAGTCGGAGTGGACACAATGTCAGGAGTTTGTGACAGGAGTGAGTTGTGTCACACAGGAATTCAGGCAAATGGCACAGGGAACCAGGTGTTTGAGAAGCTGTGATTCATGGGTCTGGACGTTTTCCTAGAAAATAGCCTGAAGTTGGTAGCATTTGTAAGTCATACCCTTAGGTCCATAAACATAGGAGAATAACCTAGAAGCCAATAGAAGTGATGGTTTTACTCAGAGTATAGCTCAGAATTCAAAATGGCAGATGGTTTGCCAGTTATGTGACTTGGCGGGTGGGTGGGTGGGTAGGTAGGTAGGTAGGTAGGTAGGTAGGTAGGTAGGTAGGTAGGTAGGTAAGAATTGATAGAAGCTAAGACAATGCCAGACTTGCTTCTGAATCTCTCTCCCTGAACCCTGGGAGGTATCAAGAGAAAGCAGGTTTTGCTTATCAAGCCTCATGAGTTGCTGTGGCAGTGGAAGAAGGGGAGATTTCAAACAAGGCCAGAAGATGGTTTGCCTCTTTGAGGCAGTTGAGGATGGAAATACTTGTGATAAATCCTAAGTAGAAGAAGGTTGGGAATGAGAAGTAAAACAAAGTTTGCTCACCAGAGAAAAGCCTGGCCCAGCACTAAGGAAGGCAGGCACACTAACTTCTCTATTCATCTACCTTCATCTGTCTCTATTCTCAGCTAACATTCTGTGATGAAACCTAAGGAAGCCCAGAGATTTCAGTCCACCATTTTAAGCTCTTGAACATGTGTTACATGTGTCCACCATCATTTTGCCTTAAATGCTCAGAGATATGTTCATGTCTCAAGAGTTTTCCTTTATGCTCCCTGAACGTTGCTTCTTTTCCTCAAGAAGGGCACTGTTTTTGAAAATAAATGCCTCTCTGAGGTGGAGAGATGGTTCGGCAGTTAAAAATGGCTGTCACTCTCATGTCAGACTCAGGTTTAGTTTACAGCTTTGTAATGCCAGTTCCAGATTGAATATCTTCTTCTGTGGACACTGAGTATGCATATGATATACATACATACTTGCATACATACATACATACAGGCAAAATACTCTTACATATAAAAATAAAATAAGTAGAACAAAAAAAAATGCTTTTCATGCTTTCCTTACCTCTTTCAGGCAATAAGCTTGTATCCATTCTTTTATTTTTTGGCCATAATTGGTTTTGGATCTCTATTCATTACAATATAAATTTGAGGGATATGATGGTGCACTGATTTAATCCTGCATTTGAGGGTAGAGGCACCTGGATCTCTATGAGTTCCAGGACAGCCAGGAAGCCAGGGCTATTCAGAGAGACTATGACTAAAAAAGGAGATACAAGTCCTCTGCATCCAGCTATATGTTTTCTTTGACAGTAACCAGAAAGAACCATGATGACTGATTTAGAGATGGTTTGGTCTTGAGATGAAGAGGAAATAGCTACAAGCATGAAGTTGACAAGAAGACTGACGTTAACTTTAGCAAGTTAGAAGTGCTGACTTACACAGTATCTATTTACTTTGGGAGATAAGGGTAGTGCCTCTGGGGTGATGGAAAGGACTTGCAGACAGATCTCTCGAGCTTCAATCAAGTAAATTATCCTGGCCAGACTGGTTCAACTCCCTGGGTTCCATTTTCTCTGTTTCTAAATAATGCTAATACTTTCTACCTCCTCTTCCTCCTCCTCCTCCTCCTCCTGCTCCTCCTCTTCCTCTCTCCTCTCCACCACTACCATCTCCTCCTCTTCCCCCTCCTCCTCTTCCTCCTCCCCTTCCTCCTCCTCCTCTCTAAATGGTTATCAAAATCAAATTAGCTTCTGATACAAACATGCCTCCAAAATTATAAAATGACATATAAAGTCATGTCAAGACTCTTAGGTAATTCACATCACACTTGGATTGTACTGAGTTCTTTATTAGAAAAGCAAAGGACACATATAATCTTGTTTCTGATGTTTAAACAAGGAATTGCTCTCAATGGGTTTGTTGTTGTTTTTGTCCTTGGAGTATGTATTTGCCTCTTTTTTCTTTTCTTTCTTTTCGTGTTTTTTTTTTTTTTTTTGCATTTAAGGGGGAAAGCCTCTGTATTGTAGATGTATCTACAATGTCTCTACATTGTAAAATATTTCTACACGGTATTCCATAGAGAAGTAAACAAGTGCTTCTTACCAGGGAAGTAGCAGGAATGGGGAAACTCTTGGGAAAAAAAGAAGGGATTTCTTTGTTGTTCTTTCATAAATGATTTACAGAGCAGTCCACTTAACATCAAGACTTCCCTTGAATCTTTTAGCAAAGCTCAAACAGCTACAAACTAGGGCTTTGGGCCACCTGCCAATAGTTCTTCAAGAGCATTATAATTGGTCTAATCATCAGAAACTAGAAATTTCTCTCTTTTCCTACATACAGGTACTCCACACTTCCCTTATGTTACCCACTCATTCCAACAGATGAGAAGTATATGTATTCATATGTATGTGTGCGTGCATGTGTGTGGTAGGCGTGCATACATTTACCAAATAGCACGGGCTTAAATATTTCCCTTTCTACTATATTTCTTATGCAGAGATTAATATGCTTATGCTTATTTTTCTTTTACCTTAGTCCATATATTTATTAAGCTAGAGAAGATCTTTGTGTATGTGTTCAGGAAATTTCTATTTAGAACTGCATAAAAAGGGATATTGATACCAGTGTGATGGTTTGTATATGTTTGGGCTAGGGAGTGGCACTATTAGAGGGTGTGGCCCTGTTGCAGTAGGTGTGTACTGTGGGTGTGGGCTTTAAGACCCTCATCCTAACTTCCTGGACGTCAGTATTCTGTTAGCAGCCATCAGATAAAGATGTAGAACTCTCAGCTCCTCCAGCACCATGCCTGCCTAGATGCTGCCATACTCCTGCCTTGATGATAATGGACTGAACCTCTGAACCTGTAAGCCAGGCCCAATTAAATGTTGTCTTTTTAGGAGTTGACTTGTGTTAGATGTCCATGCGCAGCTTAGAACAGACCACACTAGACCAAACAGTTCCAAGGCGGGGAGGTGGGGGGGAATTATTCAGGAGATAGGACAAAGGTCGGGGAAGAGAAATAGAGGAAGATGGAGGAGGAAGAGAGAGGTCAAGTCTGCCTGTTTTATATGGGTGATGCCGTAGCCTCTCCCAGGTAAAGGTGAGGTAGCCAGGTGGATTCTGGGAGTGTATGGTGGTTGCCTTGGCAACGATGTGGGATCGCCTAGATGTGATGTCACTGGGTTCGAGCCTGATACCAACACCTTGGTCATGGTGTCTGTTCACAGCAGAAAAACCCTAACTAAGACAACTAGAAACCCACTCTGCTTTTTCTCAGCTCCCTGGTTCTTGTTATCTTCCAGTGAAAGCATTTAGATGCAGCAGACAGAATGATGTGGGGAAAACAGTTTACTACAGAGAACATGAGAAATTCTTGAAAGGTGAGTGGACAATACTCAGAGAGACCATTATTCAAATCTACATGTTTAAGTAGATGTTACACTAGTCTCAAGTTTCTGTTACAGACATGTCTCCTGAGGGGCATTTTCCTGTCAAGGTAGTTGTTAGGCCCATTTGGATTAACTCTTGGGGAAGACAGTAAGTTGTCCTTGTTCTCGGAACCAGAAAGGCTCTTTATGGTAGCAATCTTGCAGGCAATACAAAATGTCTGTCTTCTCTCCAACAAGGGCCAGGGATACAGTTCAGACGCCACAATTTTAACCTTAAACCATGCAACAGAATACATGTAAAAAATAAAGCAAAGAAAAAGCAAATTTTGAAAAGGAGGCAACCATGTTTCATGAGAAGGAAATATCCCCCCAATGATAACCCTCAACAAAGGAGACACAAAAGGATAAACCTCTACCTTCCTCTTCATTGTAGACATCTATCCTTTCATAAACTCTTTTTTTATTTTCTATTCTTTAATATTTTTTTAATTTTTTTATTTTTTGCAACTCAGTCTTTATCCCCCTTCAGCCTGCCCTTTGATTGTACCTTGCCACTCCCTGAGGCCTCTAGTCTCTTGAGGGTTAGGTACATCTCCTCTCACTGAGGCCAGATCTGGTTGGCAGTCTTCAATTTGAGCTGGGTGGTAGTGGGGCACGCCTTTAATCTCAGCACTCTGAGGTAGGCTGATCTCTACAAATTTGAGGCCAGCCTGGTCTACACAGTGGATTCAAGGACATCGAAGGCTACACAGAAAAACCCTGTCTAGTTGCAAAACAAAACATCAAAAGAGGGGGAAATTGGCATGTTTCCTCACCCACTTTGACTTTTCAAATTCTAAGAAGGTGAAGCAGGAAAAACCTTACACAGAGGCAGAGGTGTTGTGGATAGCCTTGGCCTTGTATTTCCCCTTTCTGTGAAGGGCTGCAGAGAGGAGTGAATCTTTACACAGGTGAATTCTAGTGAACCTTCTGCCCACCTTAATTTGTAAAATAAAGGCTAGAACCAGTGATTGGGCAGAGAAGGGGAGGTGGAGAAATCAA
>NW_021609849.1:0-45334 GCF_004785775.1 Grammomys surdaster | reverse complement strand
TTTTTTTTTTTTTGTCTTCAACCATGCCTGAGGTTAATATTAGCAGTTTAGTAAGTTAGAGCCAATGAGGTGAAGTATGTTGCACTGTGGAAAAAATTCTTAAAATTCTATCATTATACAAGAGAAAATAGTGTTATCTTTTTCAAATAAATATGATAAACATTAAAATAATAAAATTAATGTTCCTAACATTTCAAGCAGTTACTGGTTTCACTCAATTAGACTACTATGTAAGTCACTTTATATTGAGAAATCTACAGATAAATCATGTTTACTTCATAAAATGTATTTGATTTGTGTATATACATTTATATGTGTGGGCATTTGGAGTGTCAAGTTCCTCATGGAAATGGCAGATTATAATTTGTAACCATTTGTTGCCATCTTACATCAGATGTGTCTTGAGGATTGAACTCTGGTCTTCAGGCTTGACAAAAGGCACTTTTATACTCTAGGCTATCTAATAGGTCCATAGTAGACAAAATTCTGTTTGTATAAATGCAATTTAAATTTTGTGAAGTTTCATTACAAAATACTATTTGGTGCAATGTGGGTAGATTCAGCTGAACATTATACAGCAACCTTTGATTCCTGACTCTCCACATCTTGAATAAAAATGCAAAGCCACCTTCTAAAAAGATTAATGAAAGCTGAATAAGAAAAAAACTCTGTTGCAAGAACGGACAAATATGAAAGAAAGTAATTTCCTCCCTGATAGTATTTCTGAAATGCTATCCTAATCCTGGATTACCTAACAAATAAACATCTAATTCCAAAGGAAAAAAATCTTCTTACTTTAATACCTTTTAATCATATTTCCTTTTGCTGAGTTCCAATATATATTTCAAAAAGAAGTAGTCAGTACTGAATTTAAAAGAGAAATGTATAGAACAAAAAGAAACACTTGCTTCCTGGGGGAATATGAAGTACAACCTCTTCTACTCTAGTGTTTATGAGCAGCTGATGGAACACGGAGTTCCCTGCACACAAGGCATGCTCTTGTACTGTGTTCTAACACAGTCAATTAAATTTTGTGTTTATTACGTTATTTCTTCTATTGTGGTTTGATGAAAAAGAATGTCATGTGTTGTAGTGTAGCTAGTTTCTAGCTGTATTTCTACTTTACTAGAAATTATGTCACTCCTAGAATTATTAGAAATAATACAGCACTCCTAAAGTCTGATTTATTAAAACTTAATAGTAATAAAGGTTTAAAAGGGTCAGAATATAAATGTTTACCACTGTGCATTGAAGACAACAACCTTTTTGCACTGGGTGTAGTATTTGTGTTACTCAACTATCAATACATTACATTATACAAACATGGTTTTAATTTCAAGTAAAAATATTCACAGAAAAATATAATGAAACATTATTATTTCATTGTATTTTAGTGTTCGCATAATTTTTTATGTCTTTCCTGAGATGTCATTAATATTTATCAATGTTTTGTAACAAATATTTTCTGAGTACAATTGTAGGTAGGTAAGAGACATATGGGAATTGTTTAGAATAATTAATGATGCAGCTTTAATCTATGTTCTTTAGACAGATCATTTTGTTTGCATAATTTTCAAATGAGAAAATGATACTTTGCAAGAAATTTTTATCAAATTGCATTTTACTGTCAGATAAGATCTACTTAGGGTCCAAGGGCATTTTCAGAGGCTCACTGAAACAGAATCTTTATTGCAGAGGATACAAAAGACATCTTCTTATTCTTTATGGCCAGCTTGAAGCCTAAACCTGGAAGAGTCATCATCCATAAATATCCTTAAAATCAGATACAAGAAAAAAACACTAAGGGACTTACTTAGCAGGTTGTGTTTACGTGTGTGCATGTGCATGTGTGAATGTGTGCATGTGTGTGTGTGTGTGTGTTTGTGTGCTTTCTGTAGCAATAATAATTTAAAAATATGAAGCAATAAATTTCAAAGGGAATGTTGATGACCATGTGAGTTGTTGGAGGGATAGGGGGCAGAGGAATTAATGATACTATATATTAATTTGAAAAGAGAACTCCCCTGTAAAGGGAACACTAGCATATAATGGAAAAATAGAATATAAAATTGATTACTGATGTACTCCAAACCAAATCGGTTTCTAATGGCTTAATATCAAATCTTCAAGTTATAAATAATTTTAATTTACAAAATATACATTATAAGAAACCTTTGTAAATATATTCAAATAGTAGAAAGAGGCACAATTGTAAGCGTTGTCTATATAAAATACAAACAAAATTTGTTTTTTGTGGGAAATTTTTGGGAAAGTTTTGAGAAGGAATCAATCTAAATGAACATTGGCCTCATATATAATAATGAAAGAGGATAAATGTGCATGGGAAATGTTGCTCACTATACTATAACAAGCAGAATTGTCCTTCCCAAACACCTTTAACAACACACAAGTGGCTCTTAATTTCAGCAGTCCTTCACTCACCAATTCAGAATTAACAAAAATGATCCCTTTTACTAAAGGTCAGTGACCATTCTTTATTTAACTTTTGATAGATCTATTCATTATAATAACTTGTTCTTAGGGGTGATGTACTAATATTCCTCTCATGAGCAATTGACCTTCATTGTCAACTTGAAAGAATTAAGAATCATTTACAGGAGCTAGAGAAATGGTTCCATGGAGAAGAGTACTAACTGTTGTTCCAGGGGAAACGTACTCAATTCCCAGGTCGCACATAGTAGCTTGCAACTGTCTATAAAGTCAGTACCAGCACATCTTAAAGGCACCACCCATACAAATGTGTGTGTGTGTGTGTGTATACATATACATATATGAAGGTAGAGTTAGGTGGCTCCTTTATATATGGTGCTAAGGCAGGCAAAATATCTATCTACAAAACATAATGAAAAGTTTTTATAAAGAATCTTCTAGAAGCATATGCCTAGGCATATGTATCAGGATGTTTCTAAGAGGTTTAAGGGGGGAGGAAAGACTCTCTGTAGTTAAGAGTGGGTTGTACTGTCTCATGGACTAGAGTCCAGCATGTACTAAAGGGACAAAGATAGCTGAACACCAGCACTCCTGTTTCTTCTTCTTCACTTCCAACCCCGGGTAAATAAAGATCATGAGGAACTACCAATATTTAAATACATGTCTCAAATTAAATCATTCCTTACTTAAGTTACTTTTACCCGATATGATGTTGCAACAATATGAGAAGTTACTAATAAAGTTTCTACATTAGATACAATGCATCACATATCTAGATTAATGTACTAAGATCAATTGGAAAGCTGTTAACAATGGACATAGAAAGAAGAAAAATCTAATTATTATTTATTTTTAAATCACATTTAAGAACTATAATTAAGGTCAATACCAACGAAATATTTTGAATATTTATGGTCATAATTTAATAAGAGAAAAGATCACAGATATAATGTTGAATTTAATGAATAGAAATATTAATATTAACCTTTCATTATCAACTATACATATATTTGTAACTAATCCTTGAGATCATTGTGAGATCATATAATAGAAAATAAAATTCAATATAATAGTCAAAAGATACTTACACTTCTGTATTTCACAATGTATTCTAAAATGGGCGCCCCTCCATCATCTTGCTTGGTGATGCTGATTTTAAAACTCTTCCCACTGCTTGGCTGTCCATGTATGGAAGGGGGACTTGGCTCACCTAAGAAGCAACATGATATTTCTTTATGAACACTCACATTACATGCTTGATAATTAAGCCAACATCTTATGTAGCCCAAATATATGACATTTTAAATGATTTACTTTAGACATTTCGTGTCTTTATGCTATAACTTGATGTTTGCTAAGATAATAAATTTAAAAGCTCAGGTGTTTTAGTATAAATTCTATGCTTAAAGTGGGAATTTTCATGTTATATAGAATAGGTTCATTTTATAATGATACTATAACCATTCTTTTTAATTATAGCACTTTGGGATAGTTAAGAAGTAGAAGTTAAATTTCTAGTAACAACTGTATTACATTATACATGCAGCTGAAAGTATGCATTCATAGTTTTAAAACTGAACCTAAAAATATTGTTTAATATTTTAATTGTTTATTTTACTTCATTACCCCCATCTCTTATTAGTGTTTTTCAAGTCTTTGTATTGAAAAATGTCTTCTGTCTTTTATGTCTCTTTCTTTGTGTGATCCACAGTGTTTCATTAGTGTGTGATAGGAAGTGGTTTGCTGGTACAAGGACAACTTATCAGGGGCTACAGCATTCAAGAAAAGGACATTCTTCAGGCCAGGGTCCCTCATAGAGAAGTAGGGCTTCACGAACTCTCCCATTATTTATTATGAAATGTTAGTGTCCAAGCTAATATAAATCTAATGCAGATGATCACAGGTGCTGAATGTCACTTTATTACAATGCACAATTTGTTAGAAAAATAACACATTAAACAAAAAATAGATTCTGTTGCAGTAAGATTGATAAAACAATGCCTTCCTTGTGCATAAATTTCAATCCTAATGAAATAATGAATAAAAAAACTGCACCTAATTTCAAAGGATTCACAGTGCTGGGGAAATGGTTATGAGTCAACTACAGTGTATTCTGAGAAGAGAAGTTTTATGAATTAAAAGGAAGGAAAAGAGAAAAATGAAACTTGTGGTGGTGGGTGATAGTGGTGATGGTGGTTTGTGTGTTTGTGTGGTTTTTTTTTGTGTGTGTATCTTTGTATACACACACATGCATGTAGGTGTGCATCTATGTTCATGCCAGAAGTAAATTTTTTTGTTTCTTTTTCTATTGTTCTTTCCCTTTATTGATACAGAGCACTTACCAATGGCACAAGATTTAATGACCAGTGAGTACTAAGGATCCATCTAGCTCTACCTCCTAATGCATTCTGACCTTACCAGCCTACAACACTGCACCCAACTTTTATGAAAGTGATATTGATCTCAACTTAGATTCTCATGCTTATATGACATAGCAAACATTTTAATGACTGAACTATGTCCTCAGTCCCAAGAGCAGAGATTACTTTCTTAAACATGCACACCAATTATTCAAGGTGGGGAAGCTTGTCTGTAGTCTTTCAGTGCAGGAGTAAATAGAACTGCAAAGGTTCCCCAGGATATTATTGAATGGCTCAAGCCTCTACTTTGAACCAATTTTCAACATGTCTGCATGTCCTCAGAGTGGAGGGAAAAAATGTATATGTCTGTACAGAAAATAGACACAATTTGGCCACTTCAGTGTTTTTCTGATGGAGAAAGCACTGGGCATATGTTTATCTAGACAGAAGGTGGGAATTGGAATGGAGGTGTCCTGGAGGATTGTAAGCAAGAATGGACAGATGTATTTACAGAAGCCTACATCTAAGCTCTGATTTTGAGTGGAAATATCTAAGAATCTACATAGGAGTCATCCTGGTGAAAAAGTAATGAGGAACTTAAAAGATGGCATTACTAGAAATGGAGAGAAGAGGTGTCATATGATGGATTTTGGGAAGTAACAGAAAAATCATTTTTCAAATCTAGAGAGTAGAACTTTACTGTTACTCATTTTGTTGACTTAATGTGTGCATGCAGCATGCAGATGCTGTCCCAGATTCTGAAACAGCCGTGTCCAATCTTCTTCAGTAAATTGTCTCACATTTTAAAAAATGATTTACTTAGTACAGAGTCAATGATTTTTTATATATGAAAATAATTATAGATAAACACAACTGACTAAAAATTACTCAAAACATGATAGTTTTAACAAAAGTCTGACATATTCTGTCCCTCTTGTAGTCAAGTTTTGTAATATTAGTTTAGAATTATGTATTCTATTTCATTTATTGTTGACATAATTTGCGAGATATTAGCTGTGTCTCATTAAAAGTGACATGTCACATAACATTTGTCTATGAAGACAATATAATATGCAGACATAATATAATTAATCACACTATAAATACAAAAAATTTCCTAAGAGCATATTTATATTCCACTGCATTCTTTTTTTCTCACCCATCTTTAGAGAAATGCTGTGTTTATAACCCTGGAGTTACCACTAACTTAGAAACACCTTCAACAGAGATATAATTCACTTACCTACATTATTGAAATGCCTTTCTGAATTTAAAAATCCCGTTAAATTTGCAAGAGAAGGATTTGGTAACGGGGAGTAGAGTGGTGATGATTACTTACGGACTGGCAGTGTCTGGAATATTTCTATTTTACTGTAGTCTCCTTGTCCTTTGCCATTCACTGCTGCGACCCTGATTTCATAAGTCGTATTTGGTTCCAGGCTGCTCAAAACAACCACCGCTAAGGAAAACAAAACAAAACAAAAAACAAAAAAAAGAAAAGAAAAAATCATATGCTTACATTATTGCAATATGGAAAAGCAGTGGGTTTATTATAAATTTGGAGGCTAATCTCTCCGTAAAATACCTGAAAAGAAAAATATAATGTCATAGGACCATAATTTGTGAGCAATCTATTTTATTAACTCAATGTTAGCTCCCACAATAGCATTAAAATTCAGGAGCTGAAAGGGTTTGCGGCACTATTAGGAGAGCAACAATACCAACCAATGACAGCTCCCAGGGTCTAAACCACCAGCCTGGGAGCACTTGGGGGGGGATCCAGGGCTTCAGCTGAATATGTAAGAGTGGAGGGCCCTGCTGGGCATAGGTGGAAGACGAGAACCTTGACCTCATGAAGGCTGGATGCCCCAGGGGGTGGGAATTTTGAGGGTGGGGAGTAGATAGAGGTTACATCCACAGAGAAGAAGGAGGAGGGGTGAGGGGATTGGGGATTCCGGGGTGGGTGGGGGATGGGGTAAGGGAACAACATAGGAAATGTAAATAAAACATCCAATAAAAAAAAAGAATGCTACATGAAACATAAAAAAATTATTACTAATCATTCATAATAGAGATTAAATTTCCCAATAAAAATCTCGTTCTTTTAAAACTTCTGTTAAATTACTTCTAATAAAAACTTAAAGAGTTTAACATTCATAAGGCTCCAAACTTCATTAAAGTTTACTTTTATACTTATTGTGCAAAATAACTTAATATCTACTTCAACTCAATTATATTCTAATTAAAAATGAGATCTTACTCATTTTTAATATTAGAAAGCTATAAATACTACTTAACAATGATCAATTGATCAATACCTTAAAATGCTTATTTTAATTAAAAATACTATATTATATAAATAAAAAAAAGAAAAATATAATGTCATAGGACCATAATTTGTGAGCAATCTATTTTATTAACTCAATGTTAGCTCCCACAATAGCATTAAAATTCAAAGAAAAAATTAGAGTTTCTTTATGAACACAACCTAAGTTCTAAACAGTTAGTGAACTATGATTATTTTTTGATTTCTAGGTAATAAAATATTATATAAATATACTGTCTCTTTTGTATATCTAAGTATCTTATTTATACCATATTAGCTATTTCTTCATAACTTAATGGAAACATGGGATTCCATGTAGGTTTACTGGACCTTTGATGGGAATTTTTTTCTCTCATGACAAAGATGTTACATGAATCTGAATTTGCAGCAACTGAGGCAACGCTTATTTTACAATCAGAATGATTTCAATTACTTTAAATTCTGTCTTGCTTCAGTCTTCTTACTTGTACATATGATTTTAATTTCTTTTCCAAGATGAACTGTGAAAGCATGGGTTTACAATTATATAACTAAAAAGGCAGAAATCAAAAAGTATAGAAATGCATCTCGATAAGAAACCAGTGGTGGCACATGACAAGCTCCATAGTTTCACACATAATTTGACTTTGCTTCAGGTTCTAAAGCAGTGTGTCTTAATAGGTTTTTGTTTTTATTGTTGTTGTTTTATAATGTAGCTATCAAAATTTCATCATTATGCCTATATGATAGTATTTATATTTGATAACAAATAATAATTAATGGAGACACAATCTCCCAGAAAACTCCTTGTTCTTGTGCTATAATCTCAAAAACTAAGAGGAATTATTTTTTAATTAAAAGAATCCAGTGGGACTGGTCCCTTTATATTACAATCAAGTCAGGGATTCTTTATACAATAAACTACCATACAAAGTTAAAGGGATAAATCACAACAGAATGGATGATTTGTCATAAAAATGATTAAATTATACTCCATAAAGAGCAAATTTACAAAGTAATTGTTTTTGACTGGGCTTCAACTTTGAACTTTATATATTTTATTTTCATAAAAATTATTATTTTTATTATCATCATTATTGGTGGTGGTAGTAGTAGTAGTAATTTCTCTAGGGAGAAATGTTTCAAGATATACCATAGGTGTTTTTTTTTTTATATAAAATACAGA
Source organism: Grammomys surdaster (assembly GCF_004785775.1). Classification (NCBI taxonomy): domain Eukaryota; kingdom Metazoa; phylum Chordata; class Mammalia; order Rodentia; family Muridae; genus Grammomys; species Grammomys surdaster. Next base: position 37,032 of record NW_021609849.1, on the reverse strand, counting down.
ATATGTTATTCAAATTACCTAAAACCAGATATTTTTGTGTGGTTTTACCTTTATTTTTCTCCATGAAATTATTTAATCACTCACACTACATCGAAATCCTTGCGCCCCTCTGGTGCCCTGTGTTCCCCCTCATGAAGACCAAACTGCACACTTTGTCCAGCTACATATATGTGTTGGGGCTCTAGGTGCAGCCTGTTTGTGCTCTTTGGTTGGTGGTTCAGTTTCTCAGCGCCCTCAAGAGTCCAGGTTAGTTAACTCTGTTGGTCTTTGAGTGGAGTTCCTATCATCTTAGGAGCCCTCAATCCTTTCCTCAATTATATCATATGACTCCCCGAGCGCCCTTTAATGTGTGGCTGGGTGATGTCAATACAAAATCCAGGTATCAACCAGATTTATTTAATCTCATTGACACTAGTAAAACTGTGTATTATAACAGACTATTAACTGATCTTCTTATACAAATATATACATAGGATGTAATGTTAAAATGAAAGCAAAAAATCCAATTCTCAAACACATAATTATTTTTTGATGAAATATTCAAAATCTTTTACTCTAACTTTAATGAGGCTTTTCATACATATTCTTGAAAACCAGGACAAAGAATAAATTTCCATATGGAAATGTTTCTATATATTAATCAATTACATTATCTAAAAAGAAAATAAAATTTTCTATAAATCACCTGTCATAGCCTTATATTATAATTCATGTTATCAGTTTTAATAAGGACAAGTGAGAAAATATTGACTAATAAGGAGAAACACTCGTCTAGCGGGTGCATGGAAAATATGAAAAATCTGAGCTTAAATAAGTTCTGTCAGAACATGCTAAATGTCGTAAGGTTTTCAAGGAATAATTCCCCAGTAAAACATTATGGTAGTCATTGAATATATAATTTTAACTCCATAATATTTTGTTTAAGAGATTAATGCATAAATAAGGGTAGCTATGAGGTCTTTCAAATGGTGAGGGAACACATCTAAGAATATTAAATGTTAAAGCTTATAATTCTATTGTTGGTTATGAAGAAGCATCCTCTTGTTGTAATATTAACAGTTTCACAAATTATCACTAAAATGATTGCCAAACCATAAACTGAACAGGGAGAACAATAGATGTGCTAATGCAAACCTGCCTCAATCCAACACAAAAAATACCAGCAGCTAAGGAATGTTAAGAGCAGAAGTTGTCTTTCCCATAGAAAACCACATGAGTTGGTTACCCCAAACCAATGGTCAACCTTGCAAACATGCATGTAAGTAGAATTATTCAGAGTGAGAAAGTTGTATTTGTGTATTGACAAATATTCCTGTAAGTAAAAACAAGAAATTTTTTTAAAGGGACCAAAGATATTAAAGAGTACAGACTTACATAAAAGAATTTGGAGGAAGAAAAAAGATGATGTATTTATAGAAATATCACAAAATAAATATTAATTAAAATTTCACCATGTTTTAAAAATTTTGTTACTAATACATATATCTTAAACTGAAAGAAAAACAAATAATTCTACCAAATTGAAAATACAAAATACATATTAATTCTTCAAGGCACTAACAAATTAGTCCTCTAGACAATCAACAAGAGTAATGCAGCATTGGCCTTCAACTGTATTCTTCTCCTGCTGCAACATGCCTTCCTGAAAGATGAAGAGCTTATGAGGGACCTATTCCTTAATAGTGAACAGTCTTTAAGGCCATCAAACATCAAATTGTATTGGAGACAGCTGTCTCCATGCCATTATTGATGGTTTCTTTGTGATCCACTAACTGTTAGAGACAGCTTGCTCTCCCAGTTCTTAAAACAATCACCTTTAATATGCATATTATAGTCAAAATAGTATAAACGTATGTTGAAAGGAAATACAGCTGAAAAGACTGTGATAGGTGTCATAGTTGCACTAGCATCAGTTACTTGTTTGAATAGGAATATCATTTGGAACCTATGGAATGAAGCAAAATAAAACATATAAAGCAATCATCTTTGACTCTTCTTTGCATAGCTAAATATTATTCATTATTGAAAAATGTAACTATTTTAATATGTATGTATAAATATTAATAAACATTTATACAGATGATATACATTAGTGTATTATGCAATAATATCTGAGAGATTATAAATACAGATGCTTCCACCAGAGTTAATTACTGTGACTAGCTATTTAAACTTCCTTGTGTCTATTATAAGATGTAGCTGAAAGCATCACAGAGAAATTCTGCAGACTATGCCAAGCCCACATTTCCTATGAATCAGAAATGTACAGATAATTATTAATTAAATTATTTATTTATTCACTCATTCCATTTACCTTGCAGTCCTCCTCTCTCCTGTCCTCTGAGCCCCACCATCACAACACTCCACCCTCACAGTACCCTCTCCTCTTCTCAGACAAGGAGAAGACCTCAATGCAACATGCCCTGACAGATCAAGTCACAGCAGGATTAAGCATATTTTTTCCAGGGCCTAATTTTGTACCTCAATAAGGGAAAAAGATTCAATGGCAGACAACAGAGTCAGAGACAGCTCCCACTCCAATTGTGAAGGGACCCACATGAAGTCAAAGCAGTACATCTGCTACAAATGTGTAGGATGTCTAGATCCAGCCTATGAATGGATCTCTTATTGGTGGTTTAGTCTTTGTAAATCCACATGGGCCTAGATTAGTTGACTCTGAAAGTTTTGTTATGGTGGTTTTGACTGCTCGAACTCTCTCAATCTTTTCTCTCACTGTTCCCCCAGAATCCTTGAGTTCTGACTATGCTTGGCTGTAGGTATTTGTATCTGTTTCCATTAGCTGCTAAATGAAGCCTTTCAGAAGACAGTTATGCTAGATTCCTGTTTGCAAGCATAGCAGAGTATCATTAATAGTGTTAGTGAATGGCTTTCTGCCATGGGATATGTTTCGAGTTGGCCAGTCATCCTCATAGACTCCCAGAAGCCTCCCATTTCCCAGTTTTCCAGTTCACCATAGAGATGCGCCACCCACTACCACCAACAACAACTTCTGATTCCTACACAAACTCCTCTCTCAACTTCCAATCCTAATCAGTTCTCTCCCTGCCTACACCTACTATGTCTGTTTTATTTCCCTATCTGAGTGAGACTGAAGAATTCTCCCATGGGTCCTCCTTGTTACTTAGTTTATATTGGTCTGTAAATTGTAGAATGGCTAACCTGTACTTTACAGCTAATATCCACATATAAGTGAGTAAATACTATGTGTGTCTTCCTGGACATGGATTACCTCACTTAGGATGATATATTCGAGTTCCATCAATTTGCCTTCACTTTTCATAATGTCATTCTTTTTAATAGCTGGGGAGTATCCCATTGTGTAAATGTACCATATTTTTTTTTATTTATTCCTTGGTTCAGGGGCACGTAAGTAGTTTCCAGTATCTAGCTATTATGATGAGTAAGGCTGCTAATACAGGTGAGCAAGTATCCTCCTGGTATGGTGGAGCATCTTTGGAGTATATGCCCAGAAGTGATATAGCTAGTTCTGGGGGTCAAGCTATTCCTAATTTTCTGGGAAACCACCAAATTGATTTCCAAAATGGTTGTATAAGTTTGCACTTCCTCCTGCAATGGAGGATTGTTCCCCATTCCCTATTTCTCCGCCACCATGTGTTGGCTATTGAATTTTTGATCTTTGCCATTCTGATACATATAAGATGGAATTTCAGAGTAGTTTTGATTTGCATTTCCCTGATAATTAGGGATGTTGATCATTTTGCTAAGTGCTTCTCAGCCATTAGAGATTCCTCCCCTGAGAATTGTGTTTGAGTCTGTACTACATTTTTTAATTGGGTTATTGGGATTGTTAGCATCTAATATCTTGAGTTCTTCATATATTTTAGATATTAGCTCTTTGTCAGATGTAGAGTTTGTGAAGATATTTTCTTATTCTGTAGTTTTGTCCTATTGATGGTGTCCTTTGCCTTACAAAATATTTTCAGTTTCATGAGGTCCCATTTATCAAAAATTAATCTTAGTGCCTGAGTTACAGTGTTCTATTCAGGAAGTTGTCTATTATACCAATGAGTTCAAAGCTATTTCTTATTTTCTTTTCTATTAGGTTTAATGTATCAGGTCTATGTTGATGTCTTTGATCAACTTGGACTTGAATTTTGTGCAGGGTGATAAATATGAATCTATTTGGATTCTTCTATATGCAGACATCCAGTTATACCACCATTTGTTGAAGATACTTTCTTCTGTCCATTGTATAATTTTAACTCTTAGTAACTAATAAATTTCCATAGATGTGTGTGTTTATTTTTTGATCTTATATTTGATTCCATTTATCAACATGTCCATCTTTATGCTAAATTATATATTTTTATTGATATTGTTTGGTAGTATACCTTGAAATCAGAGATGGTAATACCCCAGAAGTCCTTTCCTTACACTATTTTAGCTATCCTGGATTTTTTTGTCTTTCTATATAAAGATGAGAATTGCTATTTCAAGGTTTGTAAGAATATGTTTTGTAATCCTGATGGGAATTGCATTGAATCTGTAGATGGCTTTTGGTAAAATAGCTATTTTTACTATGGTAATACTACCCATCAATCCATACACATAGGAGATCTTTCTCTCTTTTGATATCATTCTGAATTTCTTTGTTCAGTGGCTTGATGTTCTTGCCAAACAGGTTTTTCACTTGCTTGATTATTTTATATTATTTTATATAATATATTATGTAAAATATAATACCAAGTTATTTTTTATTATTTGTGGCTATTGCAAGAAGTACTCAGTATCTAATTTCTTTCTCACCCCATTTACCATTTGTATAAAGGAGGAATGATGATATTTTTAGTTAATTTTGTATCCAGCCACTTTGCTAAAGGTGTTTATCAGCTGTAGGAGTTCTCTCAAGGAATTTTTGGGGCCCTTTATGTATGCTATCATAACATCTGAGAATAGAGATACTTTGATTTCTTTTCAGTTTGTATTGCCTTGATCTCTTGTAGTTTTCTTATTGCTTTAGCTAGAACTTTAAGTAATATATTGAATAGATATGAAGACAGTGGGCAGCTTTGTCTTGGCACTGATTACAATGAGGTTAATTTGATTTTCTCTCCATTTAATCTGATTTTGGCTTTTGGCTTTCTGTATATTGCCTGTATTATATTTAGGTATGTATCTTGTATGCATGATGTCTCCAAGACTTTTAACATTTAGGGGTGTTGGATTTAGTCAAAGAACTTTTCAGCATCTAATGAGATGATCATGTGTGTTTCTTTTTCCTTCAGTTTGTTTTTATGATGGCTTACATTGGAGTATTTTCATGAATTGAACCACCCCTCCATTCTTGGAATGCATTCACTTGATTATGATGAATGATGTTTTTGATATGCTCTTGAATTCAGGTCTGAGTATATTATTGGACATTTTAAAAATTTTATTTAATATTTGTTATACACTCCAGATGTTATTTCCCTCCTGGTTCACCCTCTGAGTGTTCCACATCCCATACCTCCTTGCTGCCCCCCTGTTTCTAAGAGGATGTCCTCCCCCCATCCCCCATCCCACGAGACCTTTGTACTCTCTGGCGTCTCCAGTCTCTTGATGGTTAGGTGTATCTTCTCTGACTGAACCCAGACCCAAAAGTCCTCTGGGATATATGTGATAATGGGGTATTTTTGTATCTATGTTCATAAAGGAGATTGGATTGAAATGTTCTTTCTTTGTGAGAATTAGATGTGACTAGTGCCTCATAGAATGAGTATAAGAATGTTCCTTCTGTGTCTATTTCGTAGAAAATTTAAAGGTATATTTTAAAATCTTTTTTCTTTTGGTTAAAAATTGGTAATAGGTAAGCTATTGATTTATTAGAGTATACATAACCCTAGGATATCTTTAGTTTGGTACTTAAACTGTAAACCGTATATTTACAATTTACTTGAACAGTTCATGCATTTCAAGCAAAGTCCTTCTTTTTCTTCTAGATGGTGCCTTTCTCAGACATTTCACAGAGCTGTGAAAAAAATGTAGATATCTGACTAACAGACTGGTACCATACTTCTTTTTTTTCTTTTTTTTTTTCACAAGACATACTAGCAGGCAACTCTCGCATCTTTCATCACATTGCTCTGCTCCCTGTCATGGTTGCTCAGTGTGCTGAGCTTCAAATCAGAGTAATTCTCAGGGCAGACACACAGAGGGTGAAAATATTTGCTCAAATCCTGTAGCAGATCTGAGCTAAAAGACTCATGTGCATAAAGCAAAAGTAGGTGGACTTACAGACATCCTTCAAAATAACAACGACTAAGTCGGAAAGCCAAACCATTGATGCAAGTTTTCCAAGTTCATGCATAAGAAATCAGTTTGTTTTCATGCTTATGAAAGCTTGCTGCTGTATCCTTTATTATGAGGTGTATCAACTTTTGTAAAACGAGATATTATTTTGTCACATAGAAAGAGTTGAATATATGGTCCCAATTAAAGTGAAGTAAAGAAACAGACTGCAGGAGGCAGAGCCTGGGTCTGTAATTTGGACTGCCTTAGTTAAAAGAGAGCATCTACGCCTTAAATCATCCATAATTTTGTGGCAAATTACTGAATACTGAGTTTCTGAACACCTAAGGTGGAACATGAAAGCAAACCATGACTTGAAAAATGCAAGGCTGCCCACTCTAGTAAGATAATTTCACCACAAATTATGAAGTTAGTTAAAAGATTTCTTTCCTTCCATGTGTCCATACAATTGGACAATACAACTATAGACTGGTGTGTGGGATGACTTATTTCCCTATAATTTATTAGAAATTCAACAGTAAAAATTACATTGGAGTGTAACTAGATTAAAAACCACTAAATGTTCTCTAAGGAAGGATAATATAAATTAATGTATTGTCCAATAACAGTAAGTCAGCATGGCCAAGAAGTCCTACATGTCTCTGTTAGGAAGGAATTTATAAAGAAGCAGGTTTCCTTCTCTAATTTAATGTTGTAGTTTGGTTGAAATGATTATTTCTTAAATAATTATTGGCTGTAACTGAAAATTTCTGGCTAAAAGTTCAAAAATATGCATTAAAATAATGACATTTATTCTGCCACATGAAAGAAATACATAAGCTCTATTTTTAATTATGTTTTTACAACTATTAACAATACTAAAAAAGAAAAACAAAATTACCTTCTCCTTTCAGGAGGCATCAACTTTTATTCCTGGCAGTTAAATAAGTCTTTGTTTGGTTGGGTACAAATATATCTCATTCCTTTAACTGTCAACAGACATAGAGGCTACTGAATATTTAAAGACTTTGGAGAAAAGAAAGTGATTGAGGAATCTAATTAAAATAAGCAGACATCTATTCTATGATCCAATTAGCTATGTTCTTTCCATTTCATAAATCCTGGATTACTTATGATTTGCCTGCCATTCACTATAAGGAGATGAGACATCTCTCTGGCTAGAACTACAGCACCAACTGGCCCAAAATGGGAAAGATAGGTTTGCAAGAACCATGAAACAATTATGACAACAGTTAGAACTGAAAACATGGCTGAAGTATAATTGCTCACTGGACTTTACACTTGCTGTTAGTCTCCTCAAAGACATGTAAATATTCATGAAAATGAGAGATTTTCCAGCTAATATGTGGCTTTTACTGAGTAAATAAAAGAAGTGAAACCATCACTTCACATCTACTTAATTTCCTTAAAATATGACTTTACTTACATGCAAGTATTAAGGATGGTTCTAGATTGAGGAACCAGAAATGTAATAGATGTAAATAGTCAAGGAACAAGCAAGACAATAAATACAAATAGTCAAAGAACAAGCAAGGCAATAAACAAAGACCCATGATCACCCCCCTGATCATTGTTTCTAAGGGCTTATCAGGATGACCAAAGTATCTGAGCCAACTTCCATGTCTTAGCCCAAAGTCATTTTCATGTCTGAAACCTACTTCCATGTTCTAGTCTAAAACTTAGATTCCTGTCTGAAATTACTTCTTTGTTCTAGCCTAATGTCAGATTCCTGCCTGAAGTCTACTTCCTTGTCCTTGGCTAGTGTCATATTCCTGCCAAGCAGCCCATTTTCTTGTTCTTGTTCCATGTCAGATTCTTGCCAAGCGGTCCCAAAAGCTACCTGCCTAGCCTCCTTTTTTATTTCAATAACAAGAGTGATCCTGTCTTAGGTCATTCTGACAAGAATGCCTTTCTTACCCATCATGAAATATGATATAAAAGCAAAAAGGAGGAGGAGGGATATGATAGGAGGGATGTAGTGAGAAGAAATGGAGAAAGGGGATGACATCTGAAATGTAAATAAATAAAATATCCAATTAAAGACTATAGTAAAAATATGAGTTTACTTTTGCAAGAATTTGCAACTGACTTCACTTATAATGAAAAATATATTTCTTTCACTCCTTATTATCAGTAATGCTAAAATTACACTATTTTGATTGTAGAATACATTCATGGCTAACTCAAGGTATATAAGAAAAAATATATAGAAAGGTACATATTTATTTCACGTCAATACTTTTCACTTGCTATTAAATTTTTACCTTCATTTTCGTACAAATTTTAGGGTTTTTAAGTTTCCAACAGTTTTCTAAAAACCCATTTCACCTTTATAGAAAGTATTTTGAAAGATATGTGCTATTATGTATAATATATGTGACATGTACCTTGATATACATAAATTTTATTATTATTATCATTTTCATTATTATACTTATTTAAAATTCAGCAATTGCACCCCTTCCAGTCCTCCTTCCCACAGTTCCTTATCCCATTCTTCCTATCTTGTCTTCAAGAGGATCTTCCTCCACCACCAGGCCTCCTCCTTCCCTGGGGCCTCAAGTCTCTGGAGGGCTGAACATATCCTTCCACTCAAGGCAGACCAGGCTGTCCTCTGCTATATGCATGTCTAGTGACTCAGACCAGCCTGTTTGTACTGCCTGGTTGATGGCGCAGTGTCTGAGAGATATCAGAGGTCCAGGTTAGTTGAGACTGCTAATCTTTCTCTTCTGCTTCTTTCATAATTCTCCTAATTCAAACATTGGGTACCCCAACTTCAGTCCAGTGATTGTGTGTTGGTACCTGTGCCTGACTCAGTCTATCTAGTGACTGGCCCAACATGGAGCCATCTTTTGGGGAGACACTAAGACCTAACACTATTATTGATACTATGGTGTTTACAAACAGAACCCTAGCATGACTGTCCTCTGAGAGGCCCAACCAGCAGCTGACTGAGATATATATAACTTTTACAGACATATTACTTGTAAAAATAATTCATGAAGTATAATTTGCAAAGGAGCAAGAAATTAACCTAATTATTAGGCATTTTATCATAAGTTATATATAAAAGTAATTTAATAATTGAATTTCAATCATAATAGTTTTACAAGACAAAATCATGTCTTGTATTCAGTTGAGCTCATATGAGGACCCCAACACATATACAACAGTGGACTGCCAGGTCTGGGGTTAGTCAGAGAAGATGTACCTAACCTTTAAGAGACTGGAGGCCCCAGTAAGTTTAGAGGTCTGGTGGGGTTGGGGGTGGAGGAGTAAGAACATCCTCGTGGAGACAGGAGGACAAGGAGGAGGTATGGGATGTGGAACAGTTGGAGGGTGGACCAAGAGCGGAAAAAATCTGGAGTTTAAAATTAATTAATTAATTAATTAACTAAAAATATTATTCTTATGAAAAGAAGTTAAATCAATGACAACCTTCACAATAGTTGCAAATAATATAAAATACCTTGGTGTGAATCTAACCAAGCAAGTGAAAGACCTGTATGATAAGAACTTCAAGTCTCTGAAGAAAGAAATCGAAGAAGATCTCAGAAGATGGAAAGATCTCCCATGCTCATGGATTGGCAGGATTAATATAATAAAAATGGCCATCTTTCCAAAAGCAATCTACAGATTCAATGCAATCCCCATTAAAATCCCAACTCAATTCTTCACAGAGTTAGAAAAGGAAATTCTCAAATTCATATGGAATAACAAAAAACCCAGGATAGCGAAAACTATTCTCAACAATAAAAGAACTTCTGGAGGAATCACCATCCCTGACCTCAAGCTGTATTACAGAGCAATAGTGATAAAAACTACCTGGTATTGGTACAGAGACAGGCAGGAAGATCAATGGAATAGAATTGAAGACCCAGAAATGAACCCACACTCCTATGGTCACTTGATCTTTGACAAAGGAGCTAAAACTGTCCAGTGGAAAAAGGACAGCATTTTCAACAAATGGTGCTGGTTCAACTGGAGGACAACATGTAGAAGAATGAAAATTGATCCATTCTTATCCCCTTGTACAAAGCTCAAGTCTGAGTGGATAAAGGACCTCCACATACTGAAACTAATAGAAGAGAAGGTGAGGAAGAACCTCGAATACTTGGGCACAGGGGAAAAGTTCCTGAACAGAACACCAATGGCATATGTTCTAAGATCAAGAATTGACAAATGAGACTTCATAAAATTGCAAAGTTTCTGTAAGGCAAAGTACACTGTCAATAGGACAAAACGACAACCAACAAATTTGGAAAAGATCTTTACCAATCCTTCATCTGATAGAGGGCTAATATCCAATATATACAAAGAACTCAAGAAATTAGACTCCAGACAACCAAATTACCCTATTAAAAAATGGGGTATAGAGCTTAACAAAGAATTTTCAACAGAAGAAACTCAAATGGCCGAGAAGCACCTAAAGAAATGTTCAGTATCCTTAGTCATCAGGGAAATGCAAATCAAAACAACCCTGAGATTCCATCTCACACCAATCAGAATGGCTAAGATTAAAAACTCAGGTTATAGTAGATGCTGGTGAGGGTGTGGAGACAGGAGAACACTACTCCATTGTTGGTGGGACTGCAAGATGGTGCAACCACTTTGGAAATCAGTGTGGTGGTTCCTCAGAAAATTGGACATAGCATTACCTGAGTTTCCAGCTATATTACTCCTAGGCATATACCCAGAAGATGCTTGAACATATAACAAGGACATATGCTCAACTATGTTCATAGCAGCCTTATTTATAATAGCCAGGAGCTGGAAAGAACCCAGATGTCCTTCAACTGAGGAATGGATTAAAAAAATATGGTATATTTACACAATGGAGTATTACTCAGCTATTAAAAACAATGAATTCTAGAGTTTCCTAGGTAATGGATGGAACTAGAAATTATCATCCTGAGTGAAGTAAGCCAAACACAAAAGAACACACATGGTTTTCACTCACTGATTATTGGATATTAGCCCAGAACATTGAAATGCTCAAGATGCAATTTACAGGCCACATGAAGCTCATAAAGAAGGAAGATCAAGTGGGGGTGATTCGGTCCTTCTTAGAAGGAGCAACAAAATACTCAAGGGAGCAAATATGGAGACAAATTGAGGGACAGAAAATGAAGGAGGGGCCATCTGAAGACCTTTCCACCTGATTATCCATCCCATGTGCAGTCACCAAAGGTAGATGCTGATGTGGAAGTCAGGAAGTGCATGCTGATAAGAGCCTGATATGGATGTCTCCTCAGAGGCCTTCAAGAGTCTGACATATTCAGAGGTAGATACTCACAACTAGCCATTGAACTGATAATGGGGTTGTCAATAGAGGAGTTAGAGTGAAGATTGAAGGAGCTGAAAGGTTTGTGGCCCCATGAGGAGAGCAACAATACCAACCAACCACAGCTCCCAGGGTCTAAACCACCAGCCTGGGAGCACTTAGGGTGGGATCCAGGGCTTCAGCTGAATATATAAGAGTGGAGGGCCCTGCTGGGCATAGGTGGAAGATGAGATCTTTGAACTCATGAAGGCTGGATGCCCCAGGGTGTGGGAATTTTGAGGGTGGGGAAGTGGGAGTGGGAGGTAGGTAGGGGTTACATACACAGAGAAGAAGGAGGAGGGGTAAGGGGATAGGTGGTTCCCTGGTGGGTCCGCGATGGGGTAAGGGAACAACATATGAAATGTAAATAAAACATCCAATAAAAAAATTAAAAAAAAAATTAGATTTTCTTCCACAGGGAAAAAAATAATCAAACTAAATGGCTGGTAACTATCTGACTTTTAGCTACCATTTGAAAGAAAAAATAAGATTAAAACTAATTTAAAATTTATCTTACAAGAATCAGAATGGCTATGCTTAAGAATGCAAGACGAAGATTAAGAAAGTAATTTTTCAGGATTTAGTAGTTTTCCACCTACCTCATTAACATGTCTATAGGATGTTTTCTTAGTCAGGTAAGAGACACCAAATGATTATACAGTTATGTCAGATGGACAGCCCTGAAAACATGTACATATAGGAACATTATACTCTCTGAGACAGTTGTATTTGTATATGTGTGTGTATGTAAAAATAAATATAGCATAGCAAGAATAAAAGAAAAGTAGTTCATGGATTTCGAGGGAACAGGGAGAGAGGAGATGAAAAAAAATGTGAACTAAGGAAGCCGGCTAAATAATGAAATTATAATCTCAAAAGAATAAAAAGAGAAGAATAGTTAAAGAAAGGACAAAGCTCTTCCCCAGTAGGCAGCTGAACTTGGCAGCGTTGCTCATAGGTTGGTAGTATTAGAGTCATGAAGGATCAATAAATAAAAAAGATTGTGGCCTTTTCGTCTGAGGTTTAGGAAAGCTACTGAAGCCAGGCATCTGTCAGAGGACCCTTGAATGATGATGATGGTGATGGTGATGATGATAGACATTATGCCATGTTAAATGGATGTCTTGATTATACTGGGAATGCTAAAATGTTTTTTAAACATGCCAGAGTGATGGAATTATTGATAAGAATAGCTACAGACAGGTGAGAGAACTAGCCAAAGAGTAAGGAATATGCCGCAGTCAGCAAAGCTGGAAAAGAAAGGGTCAGTTAAGTCGGATAGCTCAGCAGTTAAGAGCACTGACTGCTCTGCCAGAGGTCACGAGTTCAATTCCCAGCAACTACATGGTGGCTCACAACCATCTGTAATAGGATCTGATGCCCTCTTTGGTGTGTTTGACGACAGCTACAGTGTATTCATATACATAAAATAAATAAATAATTCTTTTTTAAAACAAAGTCCTTTGACATCAAACATAGACCTAAAGGATTTATGAGATTTCCTGTTGTGTTTATATCTTGCTTCAGAACTGTATTTCCTCCCTATGTCCTCTTTCCTCCTCATTAGAATGATAATGATATTCTGTGTCATCATAGGTTGTAACAATTGAGAAACTGCCTTGAGTGTCAGAAGATAATTGAATTTTGGTCTTTTGAATTATTTTGAGAGTATAAACCACTGCAAAAGACTGCAGAAGTGAGACTAAATGAATTATGGCCTGGGCACAAGCCTAGGTCATCTAGACAGTTAAATGGGGTGACTTCAGTAATCTGAATCCATAGTCATATATATTTGAATACTTGCTCCCTAGTTGTTTGAACCCTTTGGGGATAATTAGGAGGTATGTCATTGTTGCAGAGAGATAGTGTTTGACGTTTCAAAAACCAGCAACATACCCACTGAAGTCAGGGACAAAGACAAAAACTCTCAGCTTCTGCTCCAGCAACTTGCTTGTCTGCCTGATGCCTGTCTTCCTTTTATAAGAGCCATAGGCACTAAGCCTCTGAAAATAGGAACCCCAAATTAAAAACTTTCTTTTATAAGTTACATTGGTCACACTGACCTAATATAGTAGTTAACTAAGACAAGGGTGTATTCATACTTTAGATCAACTCCTATAACACATGGTAAATACTCAACACTTTTGCATTGAAAAAATATTTCATTATAATACACTTCATCTGTTTTTCCTCACAATATATTCTCCTCAACTCAATATATTATCAATATTGTCCTTGATTTTCTATCTTTCAAATAATCAATCAAACAAACAAGGAAACAAAAGAAACCACAACAAAAACACACGAAACAGATATGGAGAGAGAGTGGGAATCCTTGTCCCAGATTTTAGTGGGATTGTTTCAAGTATCTCTCCATTTAATTTGATACTGGCTCCAATCTCCCACCCAATTTAATATTCTTATTCTTGCTTACCTTTTTATCTACATGAGTATATAATATTATCTCTTCCTGTGAAGATCCTTTACCCCCTAGTCTCTTACTAGTTACCCAAAGTCTGTGGTTATTAGAAAGTAGCACAGATTCAAAGGCTTAAATGTTAACATCACATATAAGAGAAAACATATTGTCTTAGAGTTTTCCTTCTGTGAACAGATACAATGAATAAGGCAACTCTTATAAGGATGACATTTAATTGGGGCTGGCTTACAGGTTCAGAAGTTCAGTCTACTACCATCAAGGTGGCAGCATGGGAGTATCCAGGTATGCATGTTTCTGGAGAAGCTAGAGTTCTACATCTTCAGCTGAAGGCTGCTAGGAGAAGACTAACTCCCACATGACTAAGATGAGGGTCTTAAAGTACAGGTCCAACATGACACACTTCCTCCAAAAGGCCATATGTCCTAAAAGAGCTACTCTCTGGGCCAAGCATATCCAAACCACCACATATATAATATTTATCTTTGGAGGTCTGGATGACATATTTCCAGTTATGGTTTTTAGCTCCATCCACATACTTATGTTTCTCTATGGATTTTGTGTTTTATTTTCTTAACTAATTATAATATTGGATTGTGCAATGCATATTTTTGTAATCAGTTTATTAGTTAATGGACATCTGGGCTGGAATAGGGTTAGAATGGAGGGCTAAGAAGTGCAGTCAGAAGAGCTAGAGAGATCCTGAATCTACACTAATATGCAGAGTACACAAAAAATTGAGGTAAAGTATACAGAGGTAATCCTACAGGCAGTCTGCAGTAGGATGAAGAGTAATTCTGAAGAGATGTTATACTATTTATTTTAAATATTAAGGAACAATATGGTGGTTTTCATTTAACAACACTAAGTCTTCTTTTTTTTCTCTCAGTGTCAATTACTAGAAAAGACTTTATAGAAATAATTTACTGTCTATACTTCTAGATTTCTAAATATGCAATTTTGTGACCACTAGTGAGTTTGAATTCCTATTCACATACTCAATGTACATTTCTTGTCAATATTAATTAACTCACCTTTTTATGTGCGTTGCATAAGTCCTATTTCTACATCAGGCATCATCACAGTGTCCTAGTTTGCTTTATGTTACTGTGATAAAACACTCTGACAAAAAAAAAATTCGGGGGACAGAAGGGTTTATTTGACTTACAGGGTATAATCTATCATTGACAGAAGCCAAAGCAGGAACTTTGAAAAAGGAACTAAAGCAGACACCATGAAGAAATTATTTTAACTCTCTTTCAGTATCACACTCAGCTACATTTAAAATATAATCCTTGCCCACTTGCCTAAGAGTGTTTCTACTGACAGTAAACTATGTCTTCCTACATCAATGAGAAATAAAAAACAAAACATTCCATATGCATGAACACAGTCCAATTTGATGGAGAAAATTCCTCAACTGAGGTTTCCTCTTCCCACATGAACCAATTTGACAACAATCACAAGTACAGCCCTTATCAAATTGTTGCAGACACACATCACTGTTAAAACATAGCCTGCTTGCCCTTTCTTTCTTTCTTTCTTTCTTTCTTTCTTTCTTTCTTTCTTTCTTTTTGTGTTGTCCCTCAATTCACATCAACATCATCGTTTAAAATACAGCCCAACTTTAAAATTATCAGTATTTAAAATTTTCAACACTTTTGTCAAATTTTCATTCAAAACTCAAAATATCCTAAGACTCCTATTTAAAATGTTATGTACTTTCATATTACAAGAGGGAAAAGTGAGGTCCCAATTAGAATCAACTGAAAGCTAGTCCAGTAGTATAAAATACTAAATATTCTTATCCAGAACTCACTCATATTTGTTAAGGCTTCAAATGGTTGAGCAGTCCTGGTTCCTGGACTGTACCATCTGAAACATACACAAATTGTTTCAGAGGCTCAGGTCAGGCTAACTCCACACTTACTACTGTCTTGATGTTTATCCTATAGTCTCTGCTTCTTTCATGGTCCTGGTTACTCCACAGCAACTAAGGCTACACTTCCATCAATAAACTTCTTCAGTCTCTATTCAGTGACTTCTACACAGCCACAAAGAATGATCTCATCTACTGTTCATGAATTCTTCAAACTTCCAATCTTTATGCCTGTACCAAGTTGGCAATTTTTACATGTTGTTGAGTTTTGCTACAAAGTTGAAGTCAGATCCCATGACCAAGAACTTCTGTGTATGAACCCTGACAAAATATCTCCCAGAAATTCATCCCAATGATTGTGGTCTCTTATGGATCACAGTTGATTCAGCAGCCTTTCCCAGTATACATCAAAGGTTTCATTCAGAAGTGCTATTATTTTGTTACTCATAGCTGATTGTCCAGGTCACAAATTCTTATCACACAGATAGACTTGATAGACTCTTAACTTCCCTTTGAAAAGTAACAAGCTAGATCTCCAAGCTCATATGAACCTGTCCATTCCACTCTGAGAACTCAATGACTTTTCAGTCCTAAGTTCCTCATGCTTCCACAGTCTTCACCAAAATAATATAGTCAGGTCTGTCACAATACCCTACTTCTTCTGGTTTCAAATGCTGCTCTACTTTGCTTCCTGTTGCTTGACTAAACCACTGCTACTAAATGCTACTTGCTTGGAGCAGTAAGGCTTTTTTTTGTTGCTGTTTTTTTTTTTTTTTTTTTTTTTTTTTGGTTCACAGGATACAATCCATCATGAACAGAAGCCAATTAAGAAATTCTCAGCTGGAACATGAAGAATTGAGGTATAGTTTGGAAAGGAATGATGGTTACTGGCTTGCTCTAAGGCTCACATAATGTTACTTTTTTTTTCACTTTAGGCTCACCTCTCTTAGGATGATACTTTCCATCATGGGATAAGACACTCTGTTTTATCAATTAGCATGAAGAAAATGTCTCACATCCAGGCCTACAGGCTAATCTAAGGTTTGGATGTCCACAACTGAGGTTTTATTTTTCCAATGCATATCTTTGACAACCATTATTAGTCATCAAATCTCTTATTGTGTATATGATATCAGAATATTTTCTCCCTTTAGGTTGGTTGCTTTAACTTTTAGGCTTCCTTTGCTTGGCAGTAGCTTTCTAATGTACTACAATCTCACTTGTCAGTTTTACTCTTGTACTCAGAGATTTCTATGTCATAGTTAAAGAAATGGAAACACTAATGGCCCATTCACATGCCATTGGAAGGAAAATCCTATAACTGTTTCTTAGACTGTCAGATCATATATAATATAATACACTAAACACCAAAAATTTGGGGTAGGCAGAATTTCATAGTCAGCCAACTACTTGCTACATAAGCATGATGGTATGAATTCAGATCTCTAATACACTGCTAAAATAGATATGTATAGTAAGTTATATCTGTAATCTGAGGACTACGTAGACAGAGATAGGAGGATCCTTGAAGACTGATGCCCTGTAATCTCCCAGGTAAGTGAGAAAACTTGTCTCAAAAATATTAATGTGGACAATTAAGAAAGTCTGTGTCTGTCCTCTACTTGCATGAATATGCACATATACATATAACCACAAATAAGATTAAATAAAATTATAGAATCTTTTCTCAAAAACCTGAAAGGTGGAAATCTGACAACCAAAATATCTACTTTCTGATGAGAGCCTGCTTTCTGGTTTATAGACATCTTCCAACTTCAGCTTTGGAGAGGAGTCAACTCTTCTCTCTGGGTTTGAGATAATGATCTCCTAAATTCCGCTCACAAAACCTCTATCCATTACTTCAACCTTGTACTTTATAAAGGTCTTGCTGTCAAGTATAATCAAATTGTGAATTGATTTTCAAGAATGAGGTAGGGCAAAAGGTATTTATTCTATGAATTTCTACTTATGGATATTCAAGCTACATTTTTTTCTTTGCAAATGCATGTATTCATTTTCAAGGTTAAAATAGTGAGCTTCAAGTTCAGTGAGAGACCTTGTCTCAAAAAATAGAAGGAACATGATAGAGATTACTTTTTATGTCCTTTCATTGTTCTCTACATGCAGGAATACTTCTAAACTCAAAAATAAAAATATAACACATGTATTTGCACAAAAATCATCTGCAGAATTAAATATATGAAATACAGTGATGACTTTTCAAATTCAAAAGTTCTGTTTATCTTTTGACCAACACTTTATATTTAAAATCATTGCTTGTGCATTTGAGTTGAAAAAGGTAGTATAAATCAGTCTACAGCATGATACTGTCTCTTCGGATCTTCCAGAGTGAAATATAATTCCATTCATCACTCATATCTTTAAAAATGATGCCTTCTTTACATTGACAAAAATGTGTTCTTTATTTTTTGCTTAATATTCCACCAGAGAATCTTCTAGTTTATATATTATAACAAAATTACTTTCAGAATTGTTCAAGTATTCTTTAAGTTTTGGTCTTTTTCAGTATTTCTCATATTTCAGTTTTCAAAGGCATTCATGTAAATTTTTTAAAAGAACTTTATGAAGGTGTGAATAGGGATTTCAGGCTGTAGAGGATTTTTAATATAGCAATATAGCTGCTCTGGTAAGAGATCACATCCAATGACCTTCTAGGTCTGTGTGATCAGGCTGGATTGATTCCCCTTTAATTCTTCTGACTGGAATACAGACGTATCCTAAAGACACACTAATCCTGAACAATGAGGGTAATGTTAGTTTGTTGAAAAAAGAAGCCTTATTTGAAAGTGACTTCTAAGTTAGGGGCAGACTAAGTCATAAATCAGAGAGATACTTGGCAGAATGAGTCAGTGATAGGATAAGCCCAACTCTCAAGAGAACAGCACAAGAAAGAGGGGACTTAAGAGCAGCACAAGACAGTCTGTTGGATTCATGCAGTTCCTCTCAGTTCATGCAGTTAGTGTAGTTCAGTTCAAGGAATTCAGAGGCATTTTTTTTTTGAAGCACAACAGTTCAGTGAGAACCTGAAAAAAAAAGTCAGTGTAAAACAGGCAGCTTGGAGAGGAGTTTTAAACCAGAACAGCTGAAGTGAATCAGCCAGTCAGCTATCAGGAAGAACCAGAAAGCATGAGCTCATTCAGCAGTAAGCTTCTGAGACAATCACATCTGGTAAATAAAAGTTACATTTACAGCTTCTTGTAGAAACTGGACTAGTATTCAGGACTGGTTCTCAAACATATACAGTACGATAAGATAGTAGCAATATGCATATACTGAGTTATAAATGACAAAAGTGTTTCCTCCTGTCCTTGAGAGTATCACCTCAAGGCACTGGATATTACTATTCTCTGAAAGGAGAGTGAACTACACACTGTTTTATACAAGGTCTGATTACTATTTGTGAATGTCATACCCTTATTTCCCAAATGAATCGCATCATCATGAAGATGGGATTTAATTTGAAGAATGTGTAGGAGCAATGTATACATTGAATCTACAGTAAATTTTTTCTAATAATTTCAAGGATTTAAGGAATATCTTTAAAAGTTTAATTGATTTTGAGATCAACATTACATATAAAAGACATTTAACTCCATTATTAGCATATAAAATAGCTTCTTTTAATTGAGTTTCTGAGCTCTATTTAGAGTAAACAACGTAACCCATGCTGACAGGTGTCATTAATTCCTATACATTTTTAAGTGGATTTAAACCAGTGATTTTTTTTTCATGTGTCATTGATTAAGTTTGGTCTTTGATAATTTCATACCTGTGCATAGTGTTTTGATTTGTCTTTAATTCTCTCTCCAACTTCTCTTATCTACCTCTATGTTTGCCATTCTTCACTACTTTCCATAGCGGACCTTCCCTCTCTATATCCATGCATGTTGTCTAGAGACATACTGAATGAAAGGAGACCATATGATTCAGAATAATCTACTAAATTTGGGTGGGCTCCCCATTTCATCCACAACTTTAGGAGCATGTCATAATCAAAGGACAAATGCGAAGATGGGAGGTTCTGGACAAGGACAGATCAAATAATCTGATTGATAAAGGTTTGAGTCAGTCTTATAGCTCACAAAGAGTAAAAAAGACTTACCCACCATTTATGGGTAACTGAAATTCTTAACAATTTATTCTGTCATTTTTAAGTTTTAAATCAATCATCTAATTCCATATGTGCCATTCAAATTCAAAATCCCATCTCAAAGTTATAAGGTAGAAATGCTTCTTACATTTTCTACAGTGCCCTCTACTAAACCAGAACTTTCTGAGATTTCTAAAAATGTAATCATGACATAGAATCAGTGTATAGGTACAATATATAGCATTATCCTGTATTAATTATTTGTGTTTTAATATTTTTAAAAAATCTTTTTTCAGTTTTATGGATTATTTTACTAATTTCTTCAGAAAGTTTATACGAGTCATTAAAATCCATTTATTTTAGTGTATCATTTCCTGAAGTTAATTACCTATTTCCATATATAATAATTTTTATGAAGAAGAGTTGGAAGTCTTTAATTCTAATATGGACGCATACATATTTGTGTAAATACTAAGAGCAGATGAAAAGAAAATAAAATCCACTAGGATCTTTATACTTCCAAATAATTAAAGTATCAAAAATTACATCATGCTTATATACTGATTTTTCAAAAGACATCAATTATTTTGCAACACCCACTCATTGAGAGCATGGAAAGACAAGATTCTATGCTCAGAAATAGTGCCCTCACTTAAAAACTTGTGAGTACTTTAATTTAGAACATCCCATATTTTGGAAAAAGATGAAAGCCAACAAAGGCAGAATATTGATTTTAGAAGCAAGGTCTAGTCACTGAAGCATGAATATCTCAGAATTATCTTCATGGCAGCTATCATGAAATTTTTGGGAATATTTTTTTTGTATCTTGACACAGTTAAAATAGGAAGGAATATAGCTTATTTTTCATTTTAATGATGACGATAGAATGTCCAAGATTGTGGTGATAACATCAGTTTGGCTTCTACATTTCCAAATGAATAGTGATTGGGAAGACTAAGTGTTAAAAGATAAAGCTTTGAACAACAGATAAAGTTACCAAATCTGAACTTGGATGAAATTGAAATTCATCATCCAAGTGCACTATGTTTCTACAAGGGAGGAAAAGGGTTTAAAAGACACCATCCTATCGAGCTGTTCCATCAAGGAGAGTTGAAAGTAAGGTAAGGACCATATCTTAAACTGCACAGCTTATAGCTACATCCACTGTGAGAGCAACTCGCAGAGAATAGCAGAGCTACATGAACAACTCACAAGAGCTAACATGATGTGGAACTCACTAGAGAATGGCGAATATATAATGAAGCAAAGGCTTAAATAGGGGTAGCCTCATTTATCTCTGTGAATACTACTATGTGTAAGAATATTCAACCAGACAATGAAGTCTGTATCCACTCAGTGTATTCAGAAAGAGCATCTAAGTCCTCATAGGCAGTATTCATTCTGAGGGCAGAAAAAAGTTATAAAGAAAGGACAATCCATGCTGAAGATGAGATTTTTGTTTTGTTTTTGTCATTCATAATGTTTGTTTTAATCTGCTAGAATGATCTGAGATGACAAGAAACATAAACTGGCAGTAATCCCACTTACAAAGTTCAATTTAAGAGGTGACTATGGGAAGTAAGTGATATTCTCTAAGAACTAAGACAGAAAAGCTTGTTTATTTTTGTTTGTTTGTTTGTTTGTTTGTTGACATAGTCTCACTATGTAGCCCTTGCAATCTGGAAAATCTAGCTACATAGCCCAGGCTGTCCTCAGACTTTATCAAAGAGTTTCAGTTGTCTCTGGTTTCCATGGCTTCTAAGTACTAGGATTAAAGGTATGTTCTGCCTCACCGATCAAGGAAGAGATTTATTTATTTGTTTTTGCATGATGATATATTTTACTTTTTCCTTTAATAGTTTTATCTTAAAGGCACCTTTATTCATTGTGATTGAACCATGCAAACTGTTTTGGCCAATTTAGTCTAGAGGTTCTTCAAAAGCTGAAGTTATAACTGCCGAATAATTCAACTATATTTCTACTTCTCATATACAAAAAGGACTATACCTTGCAAAAGAGACATATCAGTGCTCAAGTCAACTCTATCTATAATAAATATGGTATGGAACCAGCTTAGATGCCGATCAGTGGATGAATAAATAATGACTATTTGATATATGTACAGCATGGAATTTCAGTGAGCATTAAAACTGAGATTATAAAAATTGTGAGAAATGGATAGAATTGAAATGAAGAGTGAATTATTTAAACCAGTCCCAGAAATGCAAACATCACATGTTCTTCTTTATGTGGGTCTTAACTACATATGTTTAGAGTAATGAGTTTAATCTTTAAATGTGAATAAAAGTTAAAAATACAGTCTACTCAAGGACAAACAGATAGGGAAGCATTAAGAAAGGTGAGATATCAGAATGTGTTAGACATAAAGTATCAAGGACAGCAAATCTCTAATCAGGAAGAAGATATGAGGAAGATTAGATAAAAGGAAAGCAGAAGAGGAAATATTCAAAACTAAGGATACAAAAATTAAGGATATGGAGAAAAATATGGAAATCTACTATTTTATAAGCTTAAAAACAAAGTAAAAATATCTGAATAGCAGATCCCTGAAGGGGCTAAGGTCAGAGCCAGGCTGATTGCATGACAGACTACAAGCCAACAGTTTGGGAGACTAGACCTAAATTTCTGTTTCCTAAAAATGGGAACTCAGATCTAATAACCAGTGATCAGCCAACCACAGCTGAGGGCAGCTAATCTCTGAACAGCTTTGTCATCTACCCTGAAGTAAAAATAGGTAGTTAGAATGAATAAGTGCCCCTGCACCCCATGAGTTCTCCAGAGTTTAACCATTTATAGAATTTCTCAGACCCCTAGAGTTAGAGCTCACCAATCAAGGTAAAAGGACACATAACCCTCCCTCAAATTCTGCTGACAATAAACGCTGGGCCTGTGAACCCACTAGGTGTCTCCATTTCTGAATGGGGAGACCCCTGAATGCAGGTTACTCAGCTGAGTAAATCCTATTTGCTTTTGTATACTATTTGAGTGTGAGATATGATTCTCTGGTGATTCTTGGACCCTAACACCCCTACATGGATGGATAATACACTGCCACGAAGCCAAGAGTTACCCAATAACAATTCCAGAGCCAGGTGTGGGATAAATCTATAACAGTGTAAGATCCCAACAGCCCCCTTACAATATAAGTTGTGACTACTGCTTCTTCTGCTGTCCTATTAAAAATGAATGGTAAGACCATATTGCTGAATATCCTGCATATGGTAGTTACAGAACCTAAGGAACTGAAACAGAAACTGTTCTGACTCCTTCCTCCCTTCCAGCTAGCTTTCACAGTACCAGAAGGTACTATGCAGGCTTCTGGGGAGGAGTCATCAACAGTCTGGTCCACCTGTGAATGCTGCAACTTACAATAGTGAAGGCAATCAAGTGCATTCTTATTGAATGTATAACCCACTCCAAAGAAAGAAACACATGCCTAGTCCTGTAAATCTGTTCAACAATGTGTGACTCAGGAGCAAGTAGGTACCAGAGGGGAACTAATGAGTGTTAATTTGCTAAATCAACACAGTATCAACTTCCCTAAGTTTTCTTCCCTGTGATCATGCATGAGTATAAATAATGACCAACATATTAGTGAATGACAAATGGAAAATAATAACCTTCTAAGAATGAACTTTAAGTAAACCTGTGCATAACAGACCCCAGAGGGATAAGTTGAAAGCAGCACTAAGATGTACATTGATAGTTATAAAGGACTATGTTAAAAAAAAAAGGTGTCTAAAGTGAATAAATGGTAATGTAACTCAGGTAGTCAAAATATGACATCAATGAAAAATAGTAAGACAAATTACAATTTGTAGAAAAAAATAATTAAAAGCAGGAAAACAGCTAACTGTATTGGAATGAAAAGAACAAGGAACCAATGAAAAAGAAGAAATGTTTCTTTGAAACATCAGATCTGATTAAGAAAGAATTGTTTATATAAGGTGAAGAAAGAATAATAACAAAAGAAATTAGACATAAAAAGGAAGACATTAAACAGATACCAATTAAGCTCAGAAAATCATTATGATACACTGAAAGTTGAATTTGAATACACTGGGAAACATGAAAAATTGAAAGAAATTCTACATTTGTAAACTAACAAAAGGTATAAACTCTTAAAACAGACTCATAACAATTAATGAGATTAAAACAGCTATAAAATGTTGTCCACGTGTGAAATATCCAAGATTAGATGTGGTCGGTATTAAAAACACGTAGAGTTTTAAAGAAGAACCAACTGTAAAGCGACTCTAAATTTTGTCTAATGAAATGAGAGGAGAAACACCAATGTATTTCATATTCTAAATCTAGTAATAACCTTCTATCAAAACCAGAAAAATGTCACATAGACATATAGTCCATATTCTCAATAAATAGTTGTAAATTGGATTTACAACACATCTACATTTTCATTACTAAAGATCAAGTTGGATAGATGCACACACGGTGTCAATTTTAGAGATTCAAACGTGATTCAACAGCATACATCAGCCTGTAGACTCAATGGCAGAAATCACATGATCTTATCAACAGTTGCAGAAAAGGTTGTTTCCAATGTCCAATATTCCTTCTTCACAATACAAAAACATTAGAAACAAGAGAAACATGTCTCAACACAATAGAGAACATATCAAATAAATATATAGACAATACCACAGAAAGTGCTGGAATATTAAGCATTTCCACTTAAATCATGACTAAGTAATGATGTCTACTTTGTCCACTCTTAGATGTGCAGAGTGTGAAGACATAATGAGTACAATACAACAATATAAATAAGAAGAATGAAGTGGAAATTGATGTGGGGATGTCAAATTATTCTTATATCCAGGTACATAAGAGGCTAAAGACTACAGTATAGAACTCACTGACATGACACGCAGTGAGTAGCTTCATGGTAAAGCATTGGGATGAGTAGTAGCGTTCTCAATCCTATATGATCCATCTATCGTAAACCTTTCCTAGGGTCATGAAATGTTTTCTAGACATAACAAGATGGACTGATTGGAAATTATGTTTTGTGAAGTGATAGGAACTAGGATAAGTTTAGCTTTCCAGAACATCTATCATTTGCTCTACTCACTATCTGAACTAACAACTTGAGATAATAGGTAAAAACCTCTTATAAGCTATGAACTTAGCAGAACACACATAGACGCATAAACACAAATGCAGGCAAACACACTCACACTGAAGGTGAAAATGATATTACAGTGCTGGGAGGAATGGACAAGAATAAGAGAAGAGAAGTTAGTACAGCATAAGAAGTCAAGAGAGTGGAAAATGCCAACCTACATAATATACTTCTATGAAAATGTCCTTATAAAACCCTAGTTTATATAGTTAATATACAAGAGTAAATACTATATTGAAATAAATCAAGTAGAAACATGTTATAACCAAACATCTACATGCATCAGCTATTTCCATATGAACATTTCATCAAACTGAAATTACTCAACTTTACTAAAACTGCAATGCTTGTGAAGTTTGTAAAGAACAACCAATCCTAGTCTTTTATCCTCATAGGATTACGACCTGTTAAGCACAGTCCAATGGATGCAGAGATTAGATTACAGAATAAGAGAAGTAATGAAATAATCCTGTTTATGAAAGATTTCAGTTGAGACATTTTGATGACATAGTGTTGCTGAAAGATTTTCTTCTCTCTAATGACAAACAGGTTCATTTTAAAAAGACAATGATTGAATGAAAGATTATGTGGAGTTTGGGGAAGAAATCATGCGATCTAATTTGTTGTGCCAATTTATGATGCAGACATAAAAAGCATCAAATTCTCCCTCATGAAATTCACTTGTGTTTAGTGGAGCTTAATAAAATGCAAAGGAGAATAAATTACTAATACTAATTGGTATCCAAAGGCAAATGTGTGCTAATTTCCCCTATATCTAGAAAAGGAAAATGTGTATCAAGCCTATGAATATGCAAATAGCAGCACTAACCACCTGCTTAATGACAAGGGCAAGTACAACCTGTTTCTATTACATTATTCATTTTCTATTTATTAAGAAATTTGAATACTTGATGTTTGTCGAACTGCCATAGAACAGGTGTTTTCTGCAGAAAACTTTGCTGTTTTAAAGCTCTCTGCATCTAAAGGAGCATAAGGGCAGAACCCTACACTGAGTATATCTAACTGTAAACCCAGGGTTTTTTTTTTTTTTTTGGCTCAAAGATCACAATGTTTAAATTTTCATGGGCAACACTATGTTTTCTAATAGCAAGAAATTCGGGAATGTTTTACTGAGAGCCAAAAATTATTATTCTTGGAAACTGCTTAACATTCCTGAAAGCTTGGATTCCCGCCGAACCCAGCATTATTTTACAGCACAATAATATATGAACTTCATGGAGATATTCACATACATTAGCTGCATCTATCTATAAGAGTTATAAGAGTTAGTAACTTCTCAGAATATCAAATCATCTCTCAAGGAGACTAGAGCAATGTATGGATGTGGAATTTACCTTGTGTTTGGATATACTAAGTGAGGCTCAATCAAATGTAATACCAATATTCACAAACATTGTAATTTACTGATTTTTTAAATTGCAAATAGCAATGTATCTGATCGTTAGTACAATAAAATATTAACTTCACTCAATAATTTAGTGATTAAACAGAAAATAAACATGCTTTCTCTGTATGCATCTCTGTGAATGCATATGTACATATTTGTATAAAAAATAAATTTCTATAATGTAACTTAAACACCATCAATGATATTTTAATCTCATAATACATTGTAAAATTCAAAAGGAATACCAAAGTGATAATAATTATTATCATTGGAGTACCTCATAAATTCAAGTATGACATGAGGGAATACCAACTGCTTCATTTTATCTTATTTTATTATATTTTACTTATCTTGGCTTCAGAGGAAGAAGCATGTCCAGCACTGAAAATCTAGCCAAGAACACATGATTGGGAGCTCATAGTCCCCAGAGATCAATTCACTATTGTTTTGTTAAATGAACATAGATTCAAACTGACCTCCAAATCTATCTCTACTCTACACATTAGTGCAGCTTTTGGAGGTCAGCAGTGGAGCTTCCTTGCAGAATAGATGGTGGATACTATAGCAACTCACAACTGCTCAACGAGCAGAGAATACGTGACTGGGGATTTCTTAGCCAGAAATTGGGCAGCTATATGATACCCCTCCCCACGGCTCACCACTATGAAAAAGAGGCAGATGGACTATAAGAGTCAGACATATGAGGGGACATGATGGAAAACATAGTTTCTGGACACAGCAGAGACAACCATAATCATAAACTGGTGGTGCCTGTATGGTGATGATAATCTGGATACCCATATAAGACCAGCACAAATCATTATTTTGCATGAAGTGGGAAGAACTTCATGAACTTTCACTCTAAATCGAGGAGGCATTCATAGCTGATAGCTTCAAGGATGGTATGTCATTTTTATATACAGGGATGTTTGCAGGAAGTTAAACCATACTTCTAGTAGATGTTCCTACAGTCTGAAATATATTCACAGCAAAAGTGAAGTTGATGATTTACAAAATTAAAAAAAATAAAAGGAGATTCAAAGTTGAGAGATGAGACATGGAATATATTAGAGGAGTTGGGAAAGAGTTAGGGTTGAATGTAGTGAAAAAATATTTTATGAAATTCTCAAATTTAATACAAAATAAATATATTTTATTTATTTAATAAATACTTTAATTTAAGATCTTCTTAATCCTTAGTTTATTTCATTTTCATTGTTACCATTTAACATCTATGTAATATCTATATCAAAATAAAATTAACATCTCCTTTTCAGCCACTGGTTATGAGAAAAACATTTACATAGACAATTAATGCATATATTATATTTTCTATGACATGTACATAGCCACAGAAGCAGATGCAGGTACTCTGGGTAAAAGAGGAAGGGCTGTGAAGCCCAAATAAGTGGCAGCAATGACAAGCAACAATTTCCTAATGAAACAATTTCTTGATCTATGCCAGAATATTCTGTCTTTTGAGCTAGGGATATTCCTGTAAAAGAGCAAGAAAAATTAAAGAGAGGAATCATAAACATATTCACAGATGCTTCATGGATGCCAATCAGTGTTATTAATTGCTTGAAAAAAAGAGATAAGGAAGGAGAGAGAGAGAGAGAGAGAGAGAGAGAGAGAGAGAGAGAGAGAGAGAGAGAGAGGAGATTGATAGATTGACTGATTTCTGATAGATGCCTCAGTGGATGAGGACTAAAGGAGCTCACAGAATCTGCAAATTTTTCACTTTCTAGAAAAGATGATGTCCAACAATATGTTGTCAGAAAGCCCTTGAATAAACTAGATAAAAAGCCCAGGATCAATGTACCCAAGATCCAGTCTTTTGTTAGTACAGGTGTTCTGCAACATAAATGCTGACATATCACTCTAAAGAAAAAACAATATATGCAAAACAAGAAGGAGGATGCAGAATATGTTAAATATTTGTATAGGAGAATTAATGAAGCCACACAAATTGTAAGTAACAGATTATCAAAAGATTCAGTCTCCTCTCCAGGTGTGAAAACATACTTCCGTGTCCACTCTCCTCTCAACAGAGGACATACTTCCGGCTCCAGTCAAAATAGGAGTAATTAATAGTAACAAATAAATGATCACAAGTTGATAAAAATAAATAAAATAAAAATTTTAATTCAAATGTTCTGGCTAAAAAGAAGAAAGAAAGAAAGAAAGAAAGAAAGAAAGAAAGAAAGAAAGAAAGGAAGGAAGGAAGGAAGGAAGGAAGGAAGGAAGGAAGGAAGGAAGGAAGGAAGGAAGGAAGGAAGAAAAGCAGAACTATGAGAGAAAAAATATGAAGGAAAGAATAAATAAATAACACTAATATTCTAAATACCATTTCAAGGATTTTGAAAATCAATATTTTGACTTTCAAAGTAATGAAAACCAGTTGAGAGAAGGGAAATATGTGTAAGTTATGTAATATACTATGTATTTGTTTTAACAAAGATCACACTACGTTAAGATGATTATTTTTTAGGAGTTTCCCAAAATCTTTCGATGATAATAAAAATCCTCTATAAATCATTTGTGTGTTCTGCAAAACCAAATGGAATGTAGATGTTGGTGATGCACTGTTCTTACATCATTCAACTCTACACTTTGATTACATCCCCTTAACCTACATGGTATAGGTTAGGACTCAGACCATGAAAGATTTCCAAGTGATACGAGGGGCCACTCACCTCATTACGATCTTTGTCCTGACCTCACTCTGTGAAATTGTTCCAGCACAATTAATAGATAAACATTGTTTCTTTCTCCCATGTACCTGCTTATTGTATATCACAATAATGTACATATTTAACATATTAAATACTAGAATATATTAAGTTAATTTTCTATTTATGACTTGTAAACATAATATTTCCGCGTTCAATTTCACTTGACATAAGAACAGTGGTAACTCAGTAAGTGCCTGAAAAAGTTAATTTCAAATACATTTTTGTTTTAAAATAATCAAACTGTACACTGATTCATTAATCTGAGATAATGTAGAATTCAATGATCCATGGAATTCCCAAAAAAGAAGGAGCAAGGTTATTAATGCCTTCATGGACAAAAGTGAGAACATCTAAAAAGATGTGGATGCAAATACTTTACTGTAAAGTACAATAGAAAGGGTCAGAAGCCTAAATGAACTATATCTCATACAGAACTATATTTGAAAAGTTTATTTAAAATATACACATGAGAAAGAATAATGTATAACAGTCAGAAGTATAAGACTGTTTTGCATGGGACAAATAACTACAGATTTAATGATATTAGGCAGAAGTTAATATTTTAAGGCAAACAAACCACTCACTTCCATGGATACACACATACATATCACAAATTATATATGTACATATATGCATTCAGTGAACTATTCAGTTATGCATTGATAAGTGGTTATTTAAACTTTTTGTCATTTGAACTCATGTTTATAATAAATAAACTACCACCTTTTTAAGAATTCATAAGGAACCCCTCATTGACAAGAGTGAGGCAAAATAGGTACATAAACGGCTTCTCCACTGATGAAGGAAAAGTAGTCACAGTCATAACTTTTCACAAGCCACTCACTATATGATGTGTCTTTAACTCATTAGTTTCCTGTACTCAGTTACTCTCATCCTGCTGATCATGCTCAAATAGACCAACCCTGACATTTTAGAGAACATTTCTATTGCTTACTCTTAACTCTCCCCTAAGCTACATATTCTATGTTTTGTAAAACATGGGGAAGGGAGGAGAGCCAAGCAAAAGTATGAAGAGCATCATTTCTGAAAACATTTCTCATCATGCATGTCAAAAGTGCATACGGATATTCTGTATAATGACAGAAAGAAGGTAGTGGAGTTTCAATATAATCTATAACTGTACAGTGAAATCATTTTATTTTCCTTAAACTTTCACTGTTTGCATTTTCTGTAATAGAAAAATCATAAATAATCATGACTATAATTCTCAAAAAGTGGAAATGCTGGTTATGGCATGAATTTTTAACATATAGGATATATAGTAAGTGGATTTTGGGTGTGTTAACAAAAATTGAACTATAAGGTAATAGAGATGATCCACTCATAGAGATTAGTCACTCGTATTAAAGTTTTCATAGTAGATTTATGCAATATTTTTGAAGAATTTTAAAGAGTCCACAGACTCTAAAAATGAGTGTTAAGCTCTTTTATTTCCAGTTCAGAGAGCTATGAAGCTATGGACTTTCTCAACTTCCTGTTGATTACATTTCCACAAGGCATTCATAATATATTCACAGTTTCTCATCAATCACAGATGTCATATCTACAGTAATTAGCATCATTTCTTCAAAGTGCTCTTCTAATTAATAAAATCATATAAGTACAGGAAAAATGATGAATTTTGCTGAAATGCAGAAAGTTATTTAATATGCAATATCATTTTGTATAGGAAACCAAGCTATACATAGAATTAGTATACGTTTGTGTCTTCACCTTAAAATTTGTGAGACAATTGTTTAAAGCTGAGAGATTGTTTATGAAATCATTTCACTATTTTCCTCTTATGTTAGTATCTGGATATGTATACCAATGTGGTTTAAATTTACTATTTTAAAATGTGTTCACATATATACTTAAAACACACACACACACCCTCTCCTCAAAATTACACTTAATCCCTTTTTCAAAATCATGGACACAATAAAAACAGTTCCAAATATTCTTGTTTTGAATTTTATGAGGGAAAAGTCTTCTGTAACATGCAAATTAGAACAAAATCTTTCTCTGAAAATAGGGAATTACTGTGGATTACATTTCATTCCTTCCCCCACAGTACATAAGAGTTTATTACACTTGCATTTAACACAGACAGAACTTTATAGTCAATTTCTCCTTTACCATATGAAATATAGATGTTTTAAAAAGGCTAGCTTTTTCCTTCAGGCACATTTATGTTAGAAATAGTATAATCACAGAAAATATTCCTGTAATGAATTTTAAAGAACTAAGGTCCATTATGAGTAGTATATTTGTATATGTTTAGCGATAACTCTAAACACTGATTATTTTAAATTGTTTATGTACAAGTGAAATCGTATACTTTAAAAATGAAATTCAGGTTGATCTGAGAAAGCATAAACAAATACATTTAAAGGAACACTGCAGGATAAACATGTATTGTAACTTATAATGGTGTCACTAAAACTTTCAGCTAGTGGAGGATGACATCTAGAGATGTTCTTATGGAATAATCTCCTCATCTATTTCAGTAAATGGGGCTCTCAATAACCTAAAAAGAACTGTTTAGGTAGTACACATTCTATATTGAAGAACTGGTATAAAACAATATTTTAAAATGTATTAGTGATTAGGGGGCCATGACAACATGAAATAAATATTACTCACTGTTTACAATAATATGTGCCTATACCGTACCATAGAATGCATATTAAGATACTTTTCTATAATACATAGTTAAGAACAATAGAGAACTAGCCAATATGATGTATTCTTAGTTGGAGCCTAGAAAGGACAAGGAAAGCAGAGAAAGAGAGAGAGAGAGAGAGAGAGAGAGAGAGAGAGAGAGAGAGAGAGAGAGAGAGGAGATAGACTGAGAGAAGGAGAGATGGAGAGAGGAGAGGGGAGTACTCAGAGCCTGAGTGAGGAAATAGTAGGTGTTTACCAACATACTGGGGCATTCTAGTAATTTAATTATTTTGTACGAACCTAGGCTAAGTAGAGAATTCCTCATTAACTTAGCTAATGTCCTTCTGAGAAAATAAACACAAATGTATAAGAAACATATAAATAATGTATCAAGATCCTTATAAATATAGTCTATAATTTAATGTACCATTAAGTTATTTAGAAAAATAAGAGATAATGAGAAAAAGTTTTGTTCCTACACAATCAGTACACCTATAATTTATATAGGTGTTATAATTTGTAAGGTATGATGTACCAGGGTAAATGGAAATGAAAACAAATCATTTGCTAAAATTTAGTTAAATTTCATATTAATCTGTATGTGACTGATGAATTTTTAAATAAGTTTGCACCAATGAAATCAACACCACAATATCAAACTATGGATCATTTTCCTGTTTTTTTCTTCCTGCTACCCCAGTAGGTAATATTAGATCTACTACCTCTATATTATTTAGTATGCAATTTAATGTTGTTAAGCACTAACTCATGCTACCAATGGATCCTAAAACATAGTTTGCCTAATAGAAATGGTGTTCTCTGACCAGTCTTTCCATTTCATGTTTCCCACACCCCTCACAACCATTCCATTCTCCTTCTCTATATCTGATTATTCCTAGAAATGCATGCAGCCTTGTCAAATGGTATTATTGAGGTTCTTTCTATGTCTAAGATATTACTAGTTAATGATATTTGGACATTGAGATTAAATTTGTTTTTATTACAAGAATACAACTGAAGGAACCAATTTCTTTCACATACTTAGGGATAAATGTAAAAAGTAAGTTGAAACTTTCCTTTAGTTGCTGCAAATGTTTACTCAATTTTAGGATGAAAATACCAATTGTTAAGTCAAACAATGATTAACTGTGTAAATAACTTTAGCTTTTCCTAGTGCATAATGTTTGTGCCTGTCACTATACCTGACCCCATTTATCTTCTCATATATGACATGTCTAGATCAACCAATGTGTAATTTTAAAACCCAAAAAGATACAGAATTGAAACATCCCTTCCATTCCTCAGACAATAGATATTGCATAGGTAAATAGTGACTTTAAAAACAAATGACATGGGCCAGAGAGATGGCTCAGTGTTTAAGAGCACTGACTGGTCTGCCAGAGGTCCTGAGTTCAATTCCTAGAAACCTCATTGTGGCTCAGAAACATCTGTAATGAGATCCAGTGCCATCTTCTGGTGTGTCTGGAGACAGCTGCAATGTACTCATATAAATAAAAAAAAATAAAATATTTTTTAAAAAACAAACAAATGACATAAAACTTCTAAAAGGGTTTATTCAAGGATGTTATCTGCATCTATCATATATAATAAATGTGAAAAAGATAGTCAAATTTTTATACCTTTAATGCATCATAAAGCTAACTTGTTTGCCATTCATATCTTCTCAGGAAACTGATAAGGTAGGAGTAACAGGAACATGATCCACAATGTGAAGTAAAAATAGGAGTTTCCAGAAGTTCATTATTTTGAAATTTTACAAATCTTCCCTGTCTAGTTCCATCCATTTGCCTGAAAATTTCATGATTTCATTGTTCATTACAGCCAAATATCGTATTATAATGTATGTCACATTTAATTATATATTCCTTGAGTGTTATACATTTAGGTGGTTCCATTTCTCACCCATTGTGAATAAAGCTGCAATAAATATGACCACTCAAACATGAGCTGAACAAGGTTGACACCAGCAAACATGGCAAATTCCATGCTGTAAAGCCCCACCCTAAATATTTAGAAACATTTGGAACACAACAATACTTTGTTGAAAAAATATCACAATATTTACAGACAATTTGTCTACAAGTCAATATATTTTGGAAAGTAGTTGTTATTTCAATAGTTGGCTTGAGCTTGTTCCGAATAAATACTGGGAGAATTACAATATTTCCACTGTATGCTAAACCTAGGATCATATGCTGACTCAGCTGACACATAGAGACATATTTAACACTGGAAGGTAGCAGCAGGAAAATAAATGTGTGGTAATATGTCCCTCCTACACAAGAGTAAAATAAAACAAGAGCTGTTTTAATTATGAACAGAGAAGTTAGTAATTAGACAGAGATATGAACAATATGTAGAATCAGTTTAAAAACAAAGTAAAGAAAGTGTGTGTCAACATACACTTATAAATAAATGAATAAACTGACAAGGAGGGACAAATGAAGTGCCTGGAACTTTCATTGAACACTGACAAGTATTTGTATTGCTATTAAATTATTTCATAGACCAAACCATTTTATAATAGAGAAAGTTAGAAAGCTCAAGGACAGTGAAGTTGAGGAAGATGAAGAAGTCTGTTGTCTATATTTAGTTATCTTTATGCCTAAGCCCTGGTACGCCTGTTTAACTCCTCTGTGATTGCCAAAGGAAGATGAATTAGCTGAATATAAGTGAAGCTAAGTGCAACATAATTGTGTATCACAAATTCAACCACTCATTAAGAAAATTTCACATTCCAACAGTACTTTAAGATCAATGAAATTAGTTCAGATTTAAAACTTTTGAATTAGAGTATGCACACAGCAAAAATGATACAATGTTATCTAAAGAAGGGGTATTCCATCCAGAGGCCTCAGTTTGCCCTGTTGAAAAGACTATGGACTCTCTCATAAAGTAGTCATGGTCTTCCTATAGAAAATTGGATCTTAGTACATCATGGAAGAAAAAAACCAAAGCAACTGTATAAGTTATTTGTCCTGATACTCTGCAAGAAACCTCACTACATAGTTGGCTGAAGCAAACCAATTGTCCAATTGTCAAACTATCCTCTGGACAGTCTTCATAAACGGTTAATGGCATGGGTTCAGAGGATACCTACATGCTCTAGCTTCATCTATATAATGGCAACTGGATAATGGAGATCTAAACAAACAAAACAAAACAAAAGAAACATTTTAATGAAATTTTTGTGATTTATAAAATAATAGTTCCCCCAATGGCCAAGCGATTAAAAAGTTATATCTATCAGCTTTAAATGATGACAGTAACAAGAACTGCCCCCTGAAATGGGCATGACCTATGCTTCTATCAAACCTTAACTATCCTTCCATTTAGAGGTGGGAACAGAAGTATAGAATTCGTAGTAAGTTCTTAATTGGAGAAATACTGTGGAGTTCCCAGTTTTCTTGAATAAGCTGACACCTTACCAAAATTAAAGAAGTAATAGTCACCCACCTATTTCTAACAGTATACAAAGTGTAAAGGAAATGATCAGTGACTAAGTCATTGCAGAATTCTGGTATTTTTATTGTAAAATATCACAATGTCACTACTATAAAAATTGAAATTATTTGGGCATGATACATGCACAATTTCATTTTTCTCCTGTGCTGTTATGTTCCCACATTTCTTTTCAGAATAGTCCAGTCATTATACTTGAACACTTCAAAAGTGTCGAGTCTGACATAGTAAAGTAGAAAATACTGATATTCCCAATCTTTCATACTTTGATTACAGGTTCATAATCTAACCTGCACATTCACAGGTAATTTATTAGTTCTGATGATAGCTTGTACTGTAATGAGACATGCTTTTAATAGCTCAACTTGAGATAGAAATTTATATTATTCAAACACGCATTTTTAAATCACAAGGTAAAAACAAACTTAATAGGCTTAGGAATTTGTGTATATAGTTTGAGAAGTACTGAGGTTATTTAGCTGTTTTTTATATCTCATTCATACTTTTTATGAAAATAAAAATAAGGACACATTTCAGAGAATTCACTTTCCACATGTATCACGTCTTCAACTGTCTTTTCATGAAGAGATACAATTAAACTTTCTTTTAAATTTTCTTTAAGGAATCAATTTATCTATCTATTCCTATTAAAGTAGATTGCTTAAATAACTGCAAATGTAGTACATTAAAAGGTACGTAACCTGGCATATAGAAAATTGTGTGTTTGATACCCAAACTTTAAAACAAAACTTCACTCTCTGAAAAAAAGACAAGGTAAAATTTCAGCTCTATGTTAAAGTTATTCTTAAGTAAACTAAGAAAGTGGCTATGGTTTTCCGACTTCACTGAAAGAAAAGAAAAAAATAAAGAAAATAAGAAGCTTATTATATAGCTACATCAATAACAGACTTATTACTCACTATATATTGAAATAAATAACTCACTTTGAACTCCATGGGAGCGTACTATTTTCCAGGTTTCTGATGCCACTTCTTTGACATCCACTTGATAGTGATGAATAGGCACACCTCCATGGGAGTCAGGTTTATTGAAAGAGATCTTGGCTGTGGTCTGTGACAACTCTATAATCTTCACTCCATGGGGACTAGAGGGAACATCTACAAAGGAAACAACCTGGATAGTGAGGGTAGATACTACTAAAAATTATCTTGCTATAAAAATTAGAAATAAAGTGAAAAATTAATTAATATGTTTGAATTAGAAATTAGTACTAATAAGTAACAAAATATTCCTCAATATGTTTTAATTGTAAGTCTTGTACAATGACACAAATGGCTATTCAATATAAAAGAAAATATCCATGGGAAAATCAATTGCTATTAATAATATTTGCTTCTACATTTTCTGTAAAATGTATTTTTATTGAAGTTTATGAAAATAAGTCTCTCTCTCTCTTTCTCTCTCTCTCTCTCTCTCTCTCTGTCTCTCACTCACTTGCTCTCTGTGTATGTGTGTGTGTGTGTGTGTGTGTGAGAGAGAGAGAGAGAGAGAGAAAGAGAGAGAGAGAGAGAGAGAGAGAGAGAGAGAGAGAGAG